>NW_027616519.1:0-268020 GCF_964187855.1 Myxine glutinosa | reverse complement strand
AACACTAACACAAGTGCGAAAAGTGGTTTTTCAACACTAACACAAGTGCGAAAAGTGTTTTTTCCACACTAATACAAGTGCAAAAGTGGTTTCCTGCACCAACACAAGTGCGAAAGGTGGTTTTTCAACACTAACACAAGTGCGAAAAGTGGTTTTTCAACACTATGACAAGTGCAAAAAGTGTTTTTTCCACACTCATACAAGTGCAAAAGTGGTTTCCTGCACCAACACAAGTGCGAAAAGTGGTTTTTCAACACTAACTCAAGTGCGAAAAGTGGTTTTTCAACACTAACACAAGTGCGAAAAGTGGTTTTTCAACACTATCACAAGTGCCAAAAGTGTTTTTTCCACACTAATACAAGTGCAAAAGTGGTTTCCTGCACCAACACAAGTGCGAAAAGTGGTTTTTCAACACTAACACAAATGCGAAAAGTGGTTTTCCAACACTAACACAAGTGTGAAAAGTGGTTTTTCCACACTAATACAATTGCAATAGTGGTATCCTGCACCAACACAAGTGCGAAAAGTGGTTTTTCAACACTAACACAAGTGCGAAAAGTGGTTTTTCAACACTAACACAAGTGCGAAAAGTGGTTTTTCAACACTATCACAAGTGCAAAAAGTGTTTTTTCCACACTAATACAAGTGCAAAAGTGGTTTCCTGCACCAACACAAGTGCGAAAAGTGGTTTTTCAACACTAACACAAGTGCGAAAAGTGGTTTTTCAACACTAACACAAGTGCGAAAAGTGGTTTTTCAACACTAACACAAGTGCGAAAAGTGGTTTTTCCACACTAATACAAGTGCAAAAGTGGTTTCCTGCACCAACACAAGTGCGAAAAGTGGTTTTTCAACACTAACACAAGTGTGAAAAGTGGTTTTTCAACACTAACACAAGTGCGAAAAGTGGTTTTTCAACACTATCACAAGTGCAAAAGTGGTTTCCTGCACCAACACAAGTGCGAAAAGTGGTTTTTCAACACTAACAAAAGTGCGAAAAGTGGTTTTTCAACACTATCACAAGTGCAAAAAGTCTTTATTCCACACTAATACAAGTGAAAAAGTGGTTTCCTGCACCAACACAAGTGCGAAAAGTGGTTTTTCAACACTAACACAAGTGCGAAAAGTGGCTTTTCAACACTAACACAAGTGCGAAAAGTGGTTTTTCCACACTAATACAAGTGCAAAAGTGGTTTCCTGCACCAACACAAGTGCGAAAAGTGGTTTTTCAACACTAACACAAGTGCGAAATGTGGTTTTTCAACACTAACACAAGTGCGAAAAGTGGTTTTTCAACACTAACACAAGTGCGAAAAGTGTTTTTTCCACACTAATACAAGTGCAAAAGTGGTTTCCTGCACCAACACAAGTGCGAAAGGTGGTTTTTCAACACTAACACAAGTGCGAAAAGTGGTTTTTCAACACTATGACAAGTGCAAAAAGTGTTTTTTCCACACTCATACAAGTGCAAAAGTGGTTTCCTGCACCAACACAAGTGCGAAAAGTGGTTTTTCAACACTAACTCAAGTGCGAAAAGTGGTTTTTCAACACTAACACAAGTGCGAAAAGTGGTTTTTCAACACTATCACAAGTGCCAAAAGTGTTTTTTCCACACTAATACAAGTGCAAAAGTGGTTTCCTGCACCAACACAAGTGCGAAAAGTGGTTTTTCAACACTAACACAAATGCGAAAAGTGGTTTTCCAACACTAACACAAGTGCGAAAAGTGGTTTTTCCACACTAATACAAGTGCAATAGTGGTATCCTGCACCAACACAAGTGCGAAAAGTGGTTTTTCAACACTATCAAAAGTGCAAAAAGTGTTTTTTCCACACTAATACAAGTGCAAAAGTGGTTTCCTGCACCAACACAAGTGCGAAAAGTGGTTTTTCAACACTAACACAAGTGCGAAAAGTGGTTTTTCAACACTAACACAAGTGCGAAAAGTGGTTTTTCAACACTAACACAAGTGCGAAAAGTGTTTTTTCCACACTAATACAAGTGCAAAAGTGGTTTCCTGCACCAACACAAGTGCGAAAAGTGGTTTTTCAACACTAACACAAGTGCGAAAAGTGGTTTTTCAACACTAACACAAGTGCGAAAAGTGGTTTTTCAACACTATCACAAGTGCAAAAAGTGTTTTTTCCACACTAATACAAGTGCAAAAGTGGTTTCCTGCACCAACACAAGTGCGAAAAGTGGTTTTTCAACACTAACACAAGTGCGATAAGTGGTTTTTCAACACTAACACAAGTGCGAAAAGTGGTTTTTCAACACTAACACAAGTGCGAAAAGTGATTTTTCCACACTAATACAAGTGCAAAAGTGGTTTCCTGCACCAACACAAGTGCGAAAAGTGGTTTTTCAACACTAACACAAGTGCGAAAAGTGGTTTTTCAACACTATCACAAGTGCAAAAGTGGTTTCCTGCACCAACACAAGTGCGAAAAGTGGTTTTTCAACACTAACAAAAGTGCGAAAAGTGGTTTTTCAACACTATCACAAGTGCAAAAAGTCTTTATTCCACACTAATACAAGTGAAAAAGTGGTTTCCTGCACCAACACAAGTGCGAAAAGTGGTTTTTCAACACTAACACAAGTGCGAAAAGTGGCTTTTCAACACTAACACAAGTGCGAAAAGTGGTTTTTCCACACTAATACAAGTGCAAAAGTGGTTTCCTGCACCAACACAAGTGCGAAAAGTGGTTTTTCAACACTAACACAAGTGCGAAAAGTGGTTTTTCAACACTAACACAAGTGCGAAAAGTGGTTTTTCAACACTAACACAAGTGCGAAAAGTGTTTTTTCCACACTAATACAAGTGCAAAAGTGGTTTCCTGCACCAACACAAGTGCGAAAGGTGGTTTTTCAACACTAACACAAGTGCGAAAAGTGGTTTTTCAACACTATGACAAGTGCAAAAAGTGTTTTTTCCACACTCATACAAGTGCAAAAGTGGTTTCCTGCACCAACACAAGTGCGAAAAGTGGTTTTTCAACACTAACTCAAGTGCGAAAAGTGGTTTTTCAACACTAACACAAGTGCGAAAAGTGGTTTTTCAACACTATCACAAGTGCCAAAAGTGTTTTTTCCACACTAATACAAGTGCAAAAGTGGTTTCCTGCACCAACACAAGTGCGAAAAGTGGTTTTTCAACACTAACACAAATGCGAAAAGTGGTTTTCCAACACTAACACAAGTGTGAAAAGTGGTTTTTCCACACTAATACAATTGCAATAGTGGTATCCTGCACCAACACAAGTGCGAAAAGTGGTTTTTCAACACTAACACAAGTGCGAAAAGTGGTTTTTCAACACTAACACAAGTGCGAAAAGTGGTTTTTCAACACTATCACAAGTGCAAAAAGTGTTTTTTCCACACTAATACAAGTGCAAAAGTGGTTTCCTGCACCAACACAAGTGCGAAAAGTGGTTTTTCAACACTAACACAAGTGCGATAAGTGGTTTTTCAACACTAACACAAGTGCGAAAAGTGGTTTTTCAACACTATGACAAGTGCAAAAAGTGTTTTTTCCACACTCATACAAGTGCAAAAGTGGTTTCCTGCACCAACACAAGTGCGAAAAGTGGTTTTTCAACACTAACTCAAGTGCGAAAAGTGGTTTTTCAACACTAACACAAGTGCGAAAAGTGGTTTTTCAACACTATCACAAGTGCCAAAAGTGTTTTTTCCACACTAATACAAGTGCAAAAGTGGTTTCCTGCACCAACACAAGTGCGAAAAGTGGTTTTTCAACACTAACACAAATGCGAAAAGTGGTTTTCCAACACTAACACAAGTGCGAAAAGTGGTTTTTCCACACTAATACAAGTGCAATAGTGGTATCCTGCACCAACACAAGTGCGAAAAGTGGTTTTTCAACACTATCAAAAGTGCAAAAAGTGTTTTTTCCACACTAATACAAGTGCAAAAGTGGTTTCCTGCACCAACACAAGTGCGAAAAGTGGTTTTTCAACACTAACACAAGTGCGAAAAGTGGTTTTTCAACACTAACACAAGTGCGAAAAGTGGTTTTTCAACACTAACACAAGTGCGAAAAGTGTTTTTTCCACACTAATACAAGTGCAAAAGTGGTTTCCTGCACCAACCCAAGTGCGAAAAGTGGTTTTTCAACACTAACACAAGTGCGAAAAGTGGTTTTTCAACACTAACACAAGTGCGAAAAGTGGTTTTTCAACACTATCACAAGTGCAAAAAGTGTTTTTTCCACACTAATACAAGTGCAAAAGTGGTTTCCTGCACCAACACAAGTGCGAAAAGTGGTTTTTCAACACTAACACAAGTGCGATAAGTGGTTTTTCAACACTAACACAAGTGCGAAAAGTGGTTTTTCAACACTAACACAAGTGCGAAAAGTGATTTTTCCACACTAATACAAGTGCAAAAGTGGTTTCCTGCACCAACACAAGTGCGAAAAGTGGTTTTTCAACACTAACACAAGTGCGAAAAGTGGTTTTTCAACACCATCACAAGTGCAAAAGTGGTTTCCTGCACCAACACAAGTGCGAAAAGTGGTTTTTCAACACTAACAAAAGTGCGAAAAGTGGTTTTTCAACACTATCACAAGTGCAAAAAGTCTTTATTCCACACTAATACAAGTGAAAAAGTGGTTTCCTGCACCAACACAAGTGCGAAAAGTGGTTTTTCAACACTAACACAAGTGCGAAAAGTGGCTTTTCAACACTAACACAAGTGCGAAAAGTGGTTTTTCCACACTAATACAAGTGCAAAAGTGGTTTCCTGCACCAACACAAGTGCGAAAAGTGGTTTTTCAACACTAACACAAGTGCGAAAAGTGGTTTTTCAACACTAACACAAGTGCGAAAAGTGGTTTTTCAACACTAACACAAGTGCGAAAAGTGTTTTTTCCACACTAATACAAGTGCAAAAGTGGTTTCCTGCACCAACACAAGTGCGAAAGGTGGTTTTTCAACACTAACACAAGTGCGAAAAGTGGTTTTTCAACACTATGACAAGTGCAAAAAGTGTTTTTTCCACACTCATACAAGTGCAAAAGTGGTTTCCTGCACCAACACAAGTGCGAAAAGTGGTTTTTCAACACTAACTCAAGTGCGAAAAGTGGTTTTTCAACACTAACACAAGTGCGAAAAGTGGTTTTTCAACACTATCACAAGTGCCAAAAGTGTTTTTTCCACACTAATACAAGTGCAAAAGTGGTTTCCTGCACCAACACAAGTGCGAAAAGTGGTTTTTCAACACTAACACAAATGCGAAAAGTGGTTTTCCAACACTAACACAAGTGTGAAAAGTGGTTTTTCCACACTAATACAATTGCAATAGTGGTATCCTGCACCAACACAAGTGCGAAAAGTGGTTTTTCAACACTAACACAAGTGCGAAAAGTGGTTTTTCAACACTAACACAAGTGCGAAAAGTGGTTTTTCAACACTATCACAAGTGCAAAAAGTGTTTTTTCCACACTAATACAAGTGCAAAAGTGGTTTCCTGCACCAACACAAGTGCGAAAAGTGGTTTTTCAACACTAACACAAGTGCGATAAGTGGTTTTTCAACACTAACACAAGTGCGAAAAGTTGTTTTTCAACACTAACACAAGTGCGAAAAGTGATTTTTCCACACTAATACAAGTGCAAAAGTGGTTTCCTGCACCAACACAAGTGCGAAAAGTGGTTTTTCAACACTAACAAAAGTGCGAAAAGTGGTTTTTCAACACTATCACAAGTGCAAAAAGTCTTTATTCCACACTAATACAAGTGCAAAAGTGGTTTCCTGCACCAACACAAGTGCGAAAAGTGGTTTTTCAACACTAACACAAGTGCGAAAAGTGGCTTTTCAACACTAACACAAGTGCGAAAAGTGGTTTTTCCACACTAATACAAGTGCAAAAGTGGTTTCCTGCACCAACACAAGTGCGAAAAGTGGTTTTTCAACACTAACACGAGTGCGAAAAGTGGTTTTTCAACACTAACACAAGTGCGAAAAGTGGTTTTTCAACACTATCACAAGTGCCAAAAGTGTTTTTTCCACACTAATACAAGTGCAAAAGTGGTTTCCTGCACCAACACAAGTGCGAAAAGTGGTTTTTCAACACTAACACAAATGCGAAAAGTGGTTTTCCAACACTAACACAAGTGCGAAAAGTGGTTTTTCCACACTAATACAAGTGCAATAGTGGTTTCCTGCACCAACACAAGTGCGAAAAGTGGTTTTTCAACACTAACACAAGTGCGAAAAGTGGTTTTTCAACACTAACACAAGTGCGAAAAGTGGTTTTTCAACACTAACACAAGTGCGAAAAGTGTTTTTTCCATACTAATACAAGTGCAAAAGTGGTTTCCTGCACCAACACAAGTGCGAAAAGTGGTTTTTTCAACACTAACACAAGTGCGAAAAGTGGCTTTTCAACACTAACACAAGTGCGAAAAGTGGTTTTTCCACACTAATACAAGTGCAAAAGTGGTTTCCTGCACCAACACAAGTGCGAAAAGTGGTTTTTCAACACTAACACAAGTGCGAAAAGTGGTTTTTCAACACTAACACAAGTGCGAAAAGTGGTTTTTCAACACTAACACAAGTGCGAAAAGTGTTTTTTCCACACTAATACAAGTGCAAAAGTGGTTTCCTGCACCAACACAAGTGCGAAAGGTGGTTTTTCAACACTAACACAAGTGCGAAAAGTGGTTTTTCAACACTATGACAAGTGCAAAAAGTGTTTTTTCCACACTCATACAAGTGCAAAAGTGGTTTCCTGCACCAACACAAGTGCGAAAAGTGGTTTTTCAACACTAACTCAAGTGCGAAAAGTGGTTTTTCAACACTAACACAAGTGCGAAAAGTGGTTTTTCAACACTATCACAAGTGCCAAAAGTGTTTTTTCCACACTAATACAAGTGCAAAAGTGGTTTCCTGCACCAACACAAGTGCGAAAAGTGGTTTTTCAACACTAACACAAGTGTGAAAAGTGGTTTTTCAACACTAATACAAGTGCAATAGTGGTATCCTGCACCAACACAAGTGCGAAAAGTGGTTTTTCAACACTATCAAAAGTGCAAAAAGTGTTTTTTCCACACTAATACAAGTGCAAAAGTGGTTTCCTGCACCAACACAAGTGCGAAAAGTGGTTTTTCAACACTAACACAAGTGCGAAAAGTGGTTTTTCAACACTAACACAAGTGCGAAAAGTGGTTTTTCAACACTAACACAAGTGCGAAAAGTGTTTTTTCCACACTAATACAAGTGCAAAAGTGGTTTCCTGCACCAACACAAGTGCGAAAAGTGGTTTTTCAACACTAACACAAGTGCGAAAAGTGGTTTTTCAACACTAACACAAGTGCGAAAAGTGGTTTTTCAACACTATCACAAGTGCAAAAAGTGTTTTTTCCACACTAATACAAGTGCAAAAGTGGTTTCCTGCACCAACACAAGTGCGAAAAGTGGTTTTTCAACACTAACACAAGTGCGATAAGTGGTTTTTCAACACTAACACAAGTGCGAAAAGTGGTTTTTCAACACTAACACAAGTGCGAAAAGTGATTTTTCCACACTAATACAAGTGCAAAAGTGGTTTCCTGCACCAACACAAGTGCGAAAAGTGGTTTTTCAACACTAACACAAGTGCGAAACGTGGTTTTTCAACACTATCACAAGTGCAAAAGTGGTTTCCTGCACCAACACAAGTGCGAAAAGTGGTTTTTCAACACTAACAAAAGTGCGAAAAGTGGTTTTTCAACACTATCACAAGTGCAAAAAGTCTTTATTCCACACTAATACAAGTGAAAAAGTGGTTTCCTGCACCAACACAAGTGCGAAAAGTGGTTTTTCAACACTAACACAAGTGCGAAAAGTGGCTTTTCAACACTAACACAAGTGCGAAAAGTGGTTTTTCCACACTAATACAAGTGCAAAAGTGGTTTCCTGCACCAACACAAGTGCGAAAAGTGGTTTTTCAACACTAACACAAGTGCGAAAAGTGGTTTTTCAACACTAACACAAGTGCGAAAAGTGGTTTTTCAACACTATCACAAGTGCCAAAAGTGTTTTTTCCACACTAATACAAGTGCAAAAGTGGTTTCCTGCACCAACACAAGTGCGAAAAGTGGTTTTTCAACACTAACACAAATGCGAAAAGTGGTTTTCCAACACTAACACAAGTGCGAAAAGTGGTTTTTCCACACTAATACAAGTGCAATAGTGGTATCCTGCACCAACACAAGTGCGAAAAGTGGTTTTTCAACACTATCAAAAGTGCAAAAAGTGTTTTTTCCACACTAATACAAGTGCAAAAGTGGTTTCCTGCACCAACACAAGTGCGAAAAGTGGTTTTTCAACACTAACACAAGTGCGAAAAGTGGTTTTTCAACACTAACACAAGTGCGAAAAGTGGTTTTTCAACACTAACACAAGTGCGAAAAGTGTTTTTTCCACACTAATACAAGTGCAAAAGTGGTTTCCTGCACCAACACAAGTGCGAAAAGTGGTTTTTCAACACTAACACAAGTGCGAAAAGTGGTTTTTCAACACTAACACAAGTGCGAAAAGTGGTTTTTCAACACTATCACAAGTGCAAAAAGTGTTTTTTCCACACTAATACAAGTGCAAAAGTGGTTTCCTGCACCAACACAAGTGCGAAAAGTGGTTTTTCAACACTAACACAAGTGCGATAAGTGGTTTTTCAACACTAACACAAGTGCGAAAAGTGGTTTTTCAACACTAACACAAGTGCGAAAAGTGATTTTTCCACACTAATACAAGTGCAAAAGTGGTTTCCTGCACCAACACAAGTGCGAAAAGTGGTTTTTCAACACTAACAAAAGTGCGAAAAGTGGTTTTTCAACACTATCACAAGTGCAAAAAGTCTTTATTCCACACTAATACAAGTGCAAAAGTGGTTTCCTGCACCAACACAAGTGCGAAAAGTGGTTTTTCAACACTAACACAAGTGCGAAAAGTGGCTTTTCAACACTAACACAAGTGCGAAAAGTGGTTTTTCCACACTAATACAAGTGCAAAAGTGGTTTCCTGCACCAACACAAGTGCGAAAAGTGGTTTTTCAACACTAACACGAGTGCGAAAAGTGGTTTTTCAACACTAACACAAGTGCGAAAAGTGGTTTTTCAACACTAACACAAGTGCGAAAAGTGTTTTTTCCACACTAATACAAGTGCAAAAGTGGTTTCCTGCACCAACACAAGTGCGAAAAGTGGTTTTTCAACACTAACACAAGTGCGAATAGTGGTTTTTCAAAACTATGACAAGTGCAAAAAGTGTTTTTTCCACACTCATACAAGTGCAAAAGTGGTTTCCTGCACCAACACAAGTGCGAAAAGTGGTTTTTCAACACTAACTCAAGTGCGAAAAGTGGTTTTTCAACATTAACACAAGTGCGAAAAGTGGTTTTTCAACACTAACACAAGTGCGAAAAGTGGTTTTTCAACACTATCACAAGTGCCAAAAGTGTTTTTTCCACACTAATACAAGTGCAAAAGTGGTTTCCTGCACCAACACAAGTGCGAAAAGTGGTTTTTCAACACTAACACAAATGCGAAAAGTGGTTTTCCAACACTAACACAAGTGCGAAAAGTGGTTTTTCCACACTAATACAAGTGCAATAGTGGTTTCCTGCACCAACACAAGTGCGAAAAGTGGTTTTTCAACACTATCAAAAGTGCAAAAAGTGTTTTTTCCACACTAATACAAGTGCAAAAGTGGTTTCCTGCACCAACACAAGTGCGAAAAGTGGTTTTTCAACACTAACACAAGTGCGAAAAGTGGTTTTTCAACACTAACACAAGTGCGAAAAGTGGTTTTTCAACACTAACACAAGTGCGAAAAGTGTTTTTTCCACACTAATACAAGTGCAAAAGTGGTTTCCTGCACCAACACAAGTGCGAAAAGTGGTTTTTTCAACACTAACACAAGTGCGAAAAGTGGCTTTTCAACACTAACACAAGTGCGAAAAGTGGTTTTTCCACACTAATACAAGTGCAAAAGTGGTTTCCTGCACCAACACAAGTGCGAAAAGTGGTTTTTCAACACTAACACAAGTGCGAAAAGTGGTTTTTCAACACTAACACAAGTGCGAAAAGTGGTTTTTCAACACTAACACAAGTGCGAAAAGTGTTTTTTCCACACTAATACAAGTGCAAAAGTGGTTTCCTGCACCAACACAAGTGCGAAAGGTGGTTTTTCAACACTAACACAAGTGCGAAAAGTGGTTTTTCAACACTATGACAAGTGCAAAAAGTGTTTTTTCCACACTCATACAAGTGCAAAAGTGGTTTCCTGCACCAACACAAGTGCGAAAAGTGGTTTTTCAACACTAACTCAAGTGCGAAAAGTGGTTTTTCAACACTAACACAAGTGCGAAAAGTGCTTTTTCAACACTATCACAAGTGCCAAAAGTGTTTTTTCCACACTAATACAAGTGCAAAAGTGGTTTCCTGCACCAACACAAGTGCGAAAAGTGGTTTTTCAACACTAACACAAATGCGAAAAGTGGTTTTCCAACACTAACACAAGTGCGAAAAGTGGTTTTTCCACACTAATACAAGTGCAATAGTGGTATCCTGCACCAACACAAGTGCGAAAAGTGGTTTTTCAACACTATCAAAAGTGCAAAAAGTGTTTTTTCCACACTAATACAAGTGCAAAAGTGGTTTCCTGCACCAACACAAGTGTGAAAAGTGGTTTTTCAACACTAACACAAGTGCGAAAAGTGGTTTTTCAACACTAACACAAGTGCGAAAAGTGGTTTTTCAACACTAACACAAGTGCGAAAAGTGTTTTTTCCACACTAATACAAGTGCAAAAGTGGTTTCCTGCACCAACACAAGTGCGAAAAGTGGTTTTTCAACACTAACTCAAGTGCGAAAAGTGGTTTTTCAACACTAACACAAGTGCGAAAAGTGGTTTTTCCACACTATCACAAGTGCCAAAAGTGTTTTTTCCACACTAATACAAGTGCAAAAGTGGTTTCCTGCACCAACACAAGTGCGAAAAGTGGTTTTTCAACATTAACACAAATGCGAAAAGTGGTTTTCCAACACTAACACAAGTGCGAAAAGTGGTTTTTCCACACTAATACAAGTGCAATAGTGGTATCCTGCACCAACACAAGTGCGAAAAGTGGTTTTTCAACACTATCAAAAGTGCAAAAAGTGTTTTTTCCACACTAATACAAGTGCAAAAGTGGTTTCCTGCACCAACACTAGTGCGAAAAGTGGTTTTTCAACACTAACACAAGTGCGAAAAGTGGTTTTTCAACACTAACACAAGTGCGAAAAGAGATTTTTCCACACTAATACAAGTGCGAAAAGTGTTTTTTCCACACTAATACAAGTGCAAAAGTGGTTTCCTGCACCAACACAAGTGCGAAAAGTGGTTTTTCAACACTAACACAAGTGCGAATAGTGGTTTTTCAAAACTATGACAAGTGCAAAAAGTGTTTTTTCCACACTCATACAAGTGCAAAAGTGGTTTCCTGCACCAACACAAGTGCGAAAAGTGGTTTTTCAACACTAACTCAAGTGCGAAAAGTGGTTTTTCAACATTAACACAAGTGCGAAAAGTGGTTTTTCAACACTAACACAAGTGCGAAAAGTGGTTTTTCAACACTATCACAAGTGCCAAAAGTGTTTTTTCCACACTAATACAAGTGCAAAAGTGGTTTCCTGCACCAACACAAGTGCGAAAAGTGGTTTTTCAACACTAACACAAATGTGAAAAGTGGTTTTCCAACACTAACACAAGTGCGAAAAGTGGTTTTTCCACACTAATACAAGTGCAATAGTGGTTTCCTGCACCAACACAAGTGCGAAAAGTGGTTTTTCAACACTATCAAAAGTGCAAAAAGTGTTTTTTCCACACTAATACAAGTGCAAAAGTGGTTTCCTGCACCAACACAAGTGCGAAAAGTGGTTTTTCAACACTAACACAAGTGCGAAAAGTGGTTTTTCAACACTAACACAAGTGCGAAAAGTGGTTTTTCAACACTAACACAAGTGCGAAAAGTGTTTTTTCCACACTAATACAAGTGCAAAAGTGGTTTCCTGCACCAACACAAGTGCGAAAAGTGGTTTTTTCAACACTAACACAAGTGCGAAAAGTGGCTTTTCAACACTAACACAAGTGCGAAAAGTGGTTTTTCCACACTAATACAAGTGCAAAAGTGGTTTCCTGCACCAACACAAGTGCGAAAAGTGGTTTTTCAACACTAACACAAGTGCGAAAAGTGGTTTTTCAACACTAACACAAGTGCGAAAAGTGGTTTTTCAACACTAACACAAGTGCGAAAAGTGTTTTTTCCACACTAATACAAGTGCAAAAGTGGTTTCCTGCACCAACACAAGTGCGAAAGGTGGTTTTTCAACACTAACACAAGTGCGAAAAGTGGTTTTTCAACACTATGACAAGTGCAAAAAGTGTTTTTTCCACACTCATACAAGTGCAAAAGTGGTTTCCTGCACCAACACAAGTGCGAAAAGTGGTTTTTCAACACTAACTCAAGTGCGAAAAGTGGTTTTTCAACACTAACACAAGTGCGAAAAGTGGTTTTTCAACACTATCACAAGTGCCAAAAGTGTTTTTTCCACACTAATACAAGTGCAAAAGTGGTTTCCTGCACCAACACAAGTGCGAAAAGTGGTTTTTCAACACTAACACAAATGCGAAAAGTGGTTTTCCAACACTAACACAAGTGCGAAAAGTGGTTTTTCCACACTAATACAAGTGCAATAGTGGTATCCTGCACCAACACAAGTGCGAAAAGTGGTTTTTCAACACTATCAAAAGTGCAAAAGGTGTTTTTTCCACACTAATACAAGTGCAAAAGTGGTTTCCTGCACCAACACAAGTGCGAAAAGTGGTTTTTCAACACTAACACAAGTGCGAAAAGTGGTTTTTCAACACTAACACAAGTGCGAAAAGTGGTTTTTCAACACTAACACAAGTGCGAAAAGTGTTTTTTCCACACTAATACAAGTGCAAAAGTGGTTTCCTGCACCAACACAAGTGCGAAAAGTGGTTTTTCAACACTAACTCAAGTGCGAAAAGTGGTTTTTCAACACTAACACAAGTGCGAAAAGTGTTTTTTCCACACTATCACAAGTGCCAAAAGTGTTTTTTCCACACTAATACAAGTGCAAAAGTGGTTTCCTGCACCAACACAAGTGCGAAAAGTGGTTTTTCAACATTAACACAAATGCGAAAAGTGGTTTTCCAACACTAACACAAGTGCGAAAAGTGGTTTTTCCACACTAATACAAGTGCAATAGTGGTATCCTGCACCAACACAAGTGCGAAAAGTGGTTTTTCAACACTATCAAAAGTGCAAAAAGTGTTTTTTCCACACTAATACAAGTGCAAAAGTGGTTTCCTGCACCAACACTAGTGCGAAAAGTGGTTTTTCAACACTAACACAAGTGCGAAAAGTGGTTTTTCAACACTAACACAAGTGCGAAAAGTGATTTTTCCACACTAATACAAGTGCAAAAGTGGTTTCCTGCACCAACACAAGTGCGAAAAGTGGTTTTTCAACACTAACAAAAGTGCGAAAAGTGGTTTTTCAACACTATCACAAGTGCAAAAAGTCTTTATTCCACACTAATACAAGTGCAAAAGTGGTTTCCTGCACCAACACAAGTGCGAAAAGTGGTTTTTCAACACTAACACAAGTGCGAAAAGTGGCTTTTCAACACTAACACAAGTGCGAAAAGTGGTTTTTCCACACTAATACAAGTGCAAAAGTGGTTTCCTGCACCAACACAAGTGCGAAAAGTGGTTTTTCAACACTAACACAAGTGCGAAAAGTGGTTTTTCAACACTAACACAAGTGCGAAAAGTGATTTTTCAACACTAACGCAAGTGCGAAAAGTGGTTTTTCAACACCAACACAAGTGCGAAAAGTGTTTTTTCCACACTAATACAAGTGCAAAAGTGGTTTCCTGCACCAACACAAGTGCGAAAAGTGGTTTTTCAACACTAACACAAGTGCGAAAAGTGTTTTTTCCACACTAATACAAGTGCAAAAGTGGTTTCCTGCACCAACACAAGTGCGAAAAGTGGTTTTTCAACACTAACACAAGTGCGAAAAGTGGTTTTTCAACACTAACACAAGTGCGAAAAGTGGTTTTTCAACACTATCACAAGTGCAAAAAGTGTTTTTTCCACACTAATACAAGTGCAAAAGTGGTTTCCTGCACCAACACATGTGCGAAAAGTGGTTTTTCAACACTAACACAAGTGCGAAAAGTGGTTTTTCAACACTAACACAAGTGCGAAAAGTGGTTTTTCCACACTAATACAAGTGCAAAAGTGGTTTCCTGCACCAACACAAGTGCGAAAAGTGGTTTTTCAACACTAACACAAGTGCAAAAAGTGGTTTTTCAACACTAACACAAGTGCAAAAAGTGGTTTTTCAACACTAACACAAGAGCGAAAAGTGTTTTTTCCACACTAATACAAGTGCAAAAGTGGTTTCCTGCACCAACACAAGTGCGAAAAGTGGTTTTTCAACACTAACACAAGTGCGAAAAGTGGTTTTTCAACACTAACACAAGTGCAAAAAGTGGTTTTTCAACACTAACACAAGAGCGAAAAGTGTTTTTTCCACACTAATACAAGTGCAAAAAGTGGTTTTTCAACACTAACACAAGAGCGAAAAGTGTTTTTTCCACACTAATACAAGTGCAAAAGTGGTTTCCTGCACCAACACAAGTGCGAAAAGTGGTTTTTCAACACTAACACAAGTGCGATAAGTGGTTTTTCCACACTAATACAAGTGCAAAAGTGGTTTCCTGCACCAACACAAGTGCGAAAAGTGGTTTTTCAACACTAACACAAGTGCGATAAGTGGTTTTTCAACACTAACACAAGTGCGAAAAGTGGTTTTTCAACACTAACAAAAGTGCGAAAGTGGTTTTTCAACACTATCACAAGTGCAAAAAGTCTTTATTCCACACTAATACAAGTGCAAAAGTGGTTTCCTGCACCAACACAAGTGCGAAAAGTGGTTTTTCAACACTAACACAAGTGCGAAAAGTGGCTTTTCAACACTAACACAAGTGCGAAAAGTGGTTTTTCCACACTAATACAAGTGCAAAAGTGGTTTTACAACACTAACACAAGTGCGAAAAGTGGCTTTTCAACACTAACACAAGTGCGAAAAGTGGTTTTTCCACACTAATACAAGTGCAAAAGTGGTTTCCTGCACCAACACAAGTGCGAAAAGTGGTTTTTCAACACTAACACAAGTGCGAAAAGTGGTTTTTCAACACCAACACAAGTGCGAAAAGTGGTTTTTCAACACTAACACAAGTGCGAAAAGTGGTTTTTTAACACTATGACAAGTGCAAAAAGTGTTTTTTCCACACTCATACAAGTGCAAAAGTGGTTTCCTGCACTAACACAAGTGCGAAAAGTGGTTTTTCAACACTAACTCAAGTGCGAAAAGTGGTTTTTCAACACTAACACAAGTGCGAAAAGTGGATTTTCAACACTATCACAAGTGCAAAAAGTGTTTTTTCCACACTAATACAAGTGCAAAAGTGGATTCCTGCACCAACACAAGTGCAAAAAGTGGTTTTTCAACACTAACACAAGTGCGAAAAGTGGTTTTTCAACACTAACACAAGAGCGAAAAGTGTTTTTTCCACACTAATACAAGTGCAAAAGTGGTTTCCTGCACCAACACAAGTGCGAAAAGTGGTTTTTCAACACTAACACAAGTGCGAAAAGTGGTTTTTCAACACTAACACAAGTGCGAAAAGTGGTTTTTCAACACTAACACAAGTGCGAAAAGTGATTTTTCCACACTAATACAAGTACAAAAGTGGTTTCCTGCACCAACACAAGTGCGAAAAGTGGTTTTTCAACACTAACAAAAGTGCGAAAAGTGGTTTTTCAACACTATCACAAGTGCAAAAAGTCTTTATTCCACACTAATACAAGTGAAAAAGTGGTTTCCTGCACCAACACAAGTGCGAAAAGTGGTTTTTCAACACTAACACAAGTGCGAAAAGTGGCTTTCCAACACTAACACAAGTGTGAAAAGTGGTTTTTCCACACTAATACAAGTGCAAAAGTGGTTTCCTGCACCAACACAAGTGCGAAAAGTGGTTTTTCAACACTAACACAAGTGCGAAAAGTGGTTTTTCAACACTAACACAAGTGCGAAAAGTGGTTTTTCAACACTAACACAAGTGCGAAAAGTGTTGTTTCCACACTAATACAAGTGCAAAAGTGGTTTCCTGCACCAACACAAGTGCAAAAGGTGGTTTTTCAACACTAACACAAGTGCGAAAAGTGGTTTTTCAACACTATGACAAGTGCAAAAAGTGTTTTTTCCACACTCATACAAGTGCAAAAGTGGTTTACTGCACCAACACAAGTGCGAAAAGTGGTTTTTCAACACTAACTCAAGTGCGAAAAGTGGTTTTTCAACACTAACACAAGTGCGAAAAGTGGTTTTTCAACACTATCACAAGTGGCAAAAGTGTTTTTTCCACACTAATACAAGTGCAAAAGTGGTTTCCTGCACCAACACAAGTGCGAAATGTGGTTTTTCAACACTAACACAAATGCAAAAAGTGGTTTTCCAACACTAACACAAGTGCGAAAAGTGGTTTTTCCACACTAATACAAGTGCAATAGTGGTTTCCTGCACCAACACAAGTGCGAAAAGTGGTTTTTCAACACTATCAAAAGTGCAAAAAGTGTTTTTTCCACACTAATACAAGTGCAAAAGTGGTTTCCTGCACCAACACAAGTGCGAAAAGTGGTTTTTCAACACTAACACAAGTGCGAAAAGTGGTTTTTCAACACTAACACAAGTGCGAAAAGTGGTTTTTCAACACTAACACAAGTGCGAAAAGTGGTTTTTCCACACTAATACAAGTGCAAAAGTGGTTTCCTGCACCAACACAAGTGCGAAAAGTGGTTTTTCAACACTAACACAAGTGTGAAAAGTGGTTTTTCAACACTAACACAAGTGCGAAAAGTGGTTTTTCAACACTATCACAAGTGCAAAAGTGGTTTCCTGCACCAACACAAGTGCGAAAAGTGGTTTTTCAACACTAACAAAAGTGCGAAAAGTGGTTTTTCAACACTATCACAAGTGCAAAAAGTCTTTATTCCACACTAATACAAGTGAAAAAGTGGTTTCCTGCACCAACACAAGTGCGAAAAGTGGTTTTTCAACACTAACACAAGTGCGAAAAGTGGCTTTTCAACACTAACACAAGTGCGAAAAGTGGTTTTTCCACACTAATACAAGTGCAAAAGTGGTTTCCTGCACCAACACAAGTGCGAAAAGTGGTTTTTCAACACTAACACAAGTGCGAAAAGTGGTTTTTCAACACTAACACAAGTGCGAAAAGTGGTTTTTCAACACTAACACAAGTGCGAAAAGTGTTTTTTCCACACTAATACAAGTGCAAAAGTGGTTTCCTGCACCAACACAAGTGCGAAAGGTGGTTTTTCAACACTAACACAAGTGCGAAAAGTGGTTTTTCAACACTATGACAAGTGCAAAAAGTGTTTTTTCCACACTCATACAAGTGCAAAAGTGGTTTCCTGCACCAACACAAGTGCGAAAAGTGGTTTTTCAACACTAACTCAAGTGCGAAAAGTGGTTTTTCAACACTAACACAAGTGCGAAAAGTGGTTTTTCAACACTATCACAAGTGCCAAAAGTGTTTTTTCCACACTAATACAAGTGCAAAAGTGGTTTCCTGCACCAACACAAGTGCGAAAAGTGGTTTTTCAACACTAACACAAATGCGAAAAGTGGTTTTCCAACACTAACACAAGTGCGAAAAGTGGTTTTTCCACACTAATACAAGTGCAATAGTGGTATCCTGCACCAACACAAGTGCGAAAAGTGGTTTTTCAACACTATCAAAAGTGCAAAAAGTGTTTTTTCCACACTAATACAAGTGCAAAAGTGGTTTCCTGCACCAACACAAGTGCGAAAAGTGGTTTTTCAACACTAACACAAGTGCGAAAAGTGGTTTTTCAACACTAACACAAGTGCGAAAAGTGGTTTTTCAACACTAACACAAGTGCGAAAAGTGTTTTTTCCACACTAATACAAGTGCAAAAGTGGTTTCCTGCACCAACACAAGTGCGAAAAGTGGTTTTTCAACACTAACACAAGTGCGAAAAGTGGTTTTTCAACACTAACACAAGTGCGAAAAGTGGTTTTTCAACACTATCACAAGTGCAAAAAGTGTTTTTTCCACACTAATACAAGTGCAAAAGTGGTTTCCTGCACCAACACAAGTGCGAAAAGTGGTTTTTCAACACTAACACAAGTGCGATAAGTGGTTTTTCAACACTAACACAAGTGCGAAAAGTGGTTTTTCAACACTAACACAAGTGCGAAAAGTGATTTTTCCACACTAATACAAGTGCAAAAGTGGTTTCCTGCACCAACACAAGTGCGAAAAGTGGTTTTTCAACACTAACACAAGTGCGAAAAGTGGTTTTTCAACACTATCACAAGTGCAAAAGTGGTTTCCTGCACCAACACAAGTGCGAAAAGTGGTTTTTCAACACTAACAAAAGTGCGAAAAGTGGTTTTTCAACACTATCACAAGTGCAAAAAGTCTTTATTCCACACTAATACAAGTGAAAAAGTGGTTTCCTGCACCAACACAAGTGCGAAAAGTGGTTTTTCAACACTAACACAAGTGCGAAAAGTGGCTTTTCAACACTAACACAAGTGCGAAAAGTGGTTTTTCCACACTAATACAAGTGCAAAAGTGGTTTCCTGCACCAACACAAGTGCGAAAAGTGGTTTTTCAACACTAACACAAGTGCGAAAAGTGGTTTTTCAACACTAACACAAGTGCGAAAAGTGGTTTTTCAACACTAACACAAGTGCGAAAAGTGTTTTTTCCACACTAATACAAGTGCAAAAGTGGTTTCCTGCACCAACACAAGTGCGAAAGGTGGTTTTTCAACACTAACACAAGTGCAAAAAGTGGTTTTTCAACACTATGACAAGTGCAAAAAGTGTTTTTTCCACACTCATACAAGTGCAAAAGTGGTTTCCTGCACCAACACAAGTGCGAAAAGTGGTTTTTCAACACTAACTCAAGTGCGAAAAGTGGTTTTTCAACACTAACACAAGTGCGAAAAGTGGTTTTTCAACACTATCACAAGTGCCAAAAGTGTTTTTTCCACACTAATACAAGTGCAAAAGTGGTTTCCTGCACCAACACAAGTGCGAAAAGTGGTTTTTCAACACTAACACAAATGCGAAAAGTGGTTTTCCAACACTAACACAAGTGTGAAAAGTGGTTTTTCCACACTAATACAAGTGCAATAGTGGTATCCTGCACCAACACAAGTGCGAAAAGTGGTTTTTCAACACTAACACAAGTGCGAAAAGTGGTTTTTCAACACTAACACAAGTGCGAAAACTGGTTTTTCAACACTATCACAAGTGCAAAAAGTGTTTTTTCCACACTAATACAAGTGCAAAAGTGGTTTCCTGCACCAACACAAGTGCGAAAAGTGGTTTTTCAACACTAACACAAGTGCGATAAGTGGTTTTTCAACACTAACACAAGTGCGAAAAGTGGTTTTTCAACACTAACACAAGTGCGAAAAGTGATTTTTCCACACTAATACAAGTGCAAAAGTGGTTTCCTGCACCAACACAAGTGCGAAAAGTGGTTTTTCAACACTAACAAAAGTGCGAAAAGTGGTTTTTCAACACTATCACAAGTGCAAAAAGTCTTTATTCCACACTAATACAAGTGCAAAAGTGGTTTCCTGCACCAACACAAGTGCGAAAAGTGGTTTTCAACACTAACACAAGTGCGAAAAGTGGCTTTTCAACACTAACACAAGTGCGAAAAGTGGTTTTTCCACACTAATACAAGTGCAAAAGTGGTTTCCTGCACCAACACAAGTGCGAAAAGTGGTTTTTCAACACTAACACGAGTGCGAAAAGTGGTTTTTCAACACTAACACAAGTGCGAAAAGTGGTTTTTCAACACTATCACAAGTGCCAAAAGTGTTTTTTCCACACTAATACAAGTGCAAAAGTGGTTTCCTGCACCAACACAAGTGCAAAAAGTGGTTTTTCAACACTAACACAAATGCGAAAAGTGGTTTTCCAACACTAACACAAGTGCGAAAAGTGGTTTTTCCACACTAATACAAGTGCAATAGTGGTTTCCTGCACCAACACAAGTGCGAAAAGTGGTTTTTCAACACTATCAAAAGTGCAAAAAGTGTTTTTTCCACACTAATACAAGTGCAAAAGTGGTTTCCTGCACCAACACAAGTGCGAAAAGTGGTTTTTCAACACTAACACAAGTGCGAAAAGTGGTTTTTCAACACTAACACAAGTGCGAAAAGTGGTTTTTCAACACTAACACAAGTGCGAAAAGTGTTTTTTCCATACTAATACAAGTGCAAAAGTGGTTTCCTGCACCAACACAAGTGCGAAAAGTGGTTTTTTCAACACTAACACAAGTGCGAAAAGTGGCTTTTCAACACTAACACAAGTGCGAAAAGTGGTTTTTTCCACACTAATACAAGTGCAAAAGTGGTTTCCTGCACCAACACAAGTGCGAAAAGTGGTTTTTCAACACTAACACAAGTGCGAAAAGTGGTTTTTCAACACTAACACAAGTGCGAAAAGTGGTTTTTCAACACTAACACAAGTGCGAAAAGTGTTTTTTCCACACTAATACAAGTGCAAAAGTGGTTTCCTGCACCAACACAAGTGCGAAAGGTGGTTTTTCAACACTAACACAAGTGCGAAAAGTGGTTTTTCAACACTATGACAAGTGCAAAAAGTGTTTTTTCCACACTCATACAAGTGCAAAAGTGGTTTCCTGCACCAACACAAGTGCGAAAAGTGGTTTTTCAACACTAACTCAAGTGCGAAAAGTGGTTTTTCAACACTAACACAAGTGCGAAAAGTGGTTTTTCAACACTATCACAAGTGCCAAAAGTGTTTTTTCCACACTAATACAAGTGCAAAAGTGGTTTCCTGCACCAACACAAGTGCGAAAAGTGGTTTTTCAACACTAACACAAGTGTGAAAAGTGGTTTTTCAACACTAATACAAGTGCAATAGTGGTATCCTGCACCAACACAAGTGCGAAAAGTGGTTTTTCAACACTATCAAAAGTGCAAAAAGTGTTTTTTCCACACTAATACAAGTGCAAAAGTGGTTTCCTGCACCAACACAAGTGCGAAAAGTGGTTTTTCAACACTAACACAAGTGCGAAAAGTGGTTTTTCAACACTAACACAAGTGCGAAAAGTGGTTTTTCAACACTAACACAAGTGCGAAAAGTGTTTTTTCCACACTAATACAAGTGCAAAAGTGGTTTCCTGCACCAACACAAGTGCGAAAAGTGGTTTTTCAACACTAACACAAGTGCGAAAAGTGGTTTTTCAACACTAACACAAGTGCGAAAAGTGGTTTTTCAACACTATCACAAGTGCAAAAAGTGTTTTTTCCACACTAATACAAGTGCAAAAGTGGTTTCCTGCACCAACACAAGTGCGAAAAGTGGTTTTTCAACACTAACACAAGTGCGATAAGTGGTTTTTCAACACTAACACAAGTGCGAAAAGTGGTTTTTCAACACTAACACAAGTGCGAAAAGTGATTTTTCCACACTAATACAAGTGCAAAAGTGGTTTCCTGCACCAACACAAGTGCGAAAAGTGGTTTTTCAACACTAACACAAGTGCGAAAAGTGGTTTTTCAACACGATCACAAGTGCAAAAGTGGTTTCCTGCACCAACACAAGTGCGAAAAGTGGTTTTTCAACACTAACAAAAGTGCGAAAAGTGGTTTTTCAACACTATCACAAGTGCAAAAAGTCTTTATTCCACACTAATACAAGTGAAAAAGTGGTTTCCTGCACCAACACAAGTGCGAAAAGTGGTTTTTCAACACTAACACAAGTGCGAAAAGTGGCTTTTCAACACTAACACAAGTGCGAAAAGTGGTTTTTCCACACTAATACAAGTGCAAAAGTGGTTTCCTGCACCAACACAAGTGCGAAAAGTGGTTTTTCAACACTAACACAAGTGCGAAAAGTGGTTTTTCAACACTAACACAAGTGCGAAAAGTGGTTTTTCAACATTAACACAAGTGCGAAAAGTGTTTTTTCCACACTAATACAAGTGCAAAAGTGGTTTCCTGCACCAACACAAGTGCGAAAGGTGGTTTTTCAACACTAACACAAGTGCGAAAAGTGGTTTTTCAACACTATGACAAGTGCAAAAAGTGTTTTTTCCACACTCATACAAGTGCAAAAGTGGTTTCCTGCACCAACACAAGTGCGAAAAGTGGTTTTTCAACACTAACTCAAGTGCGAAAAGTGGTTTTTCAACACTAACACAAGTGCGAAAAGTGGTTTTTCAACACTATCACAAGTGCCAAAAGTGTTTTTTCCACACTAATACAAGTGCAAAAGTGGTTTCCTGCACCAACACAAGTGCGAAAAGTGGTTTTTCAACACTAACACAAATGCGAAAAGTGGTTTTCCAACACTAACACAAGTGCGAAAAGTGGTTTTTCCACACTAATACAAGTGCAATAGTGGTATCCTGCACCAACACAAGTGCGAAAAGTGGTTTTTCAACACTATCAAAAGTGCAAAAAGTGTTTTTTCCACACTAATACAAGTGCAAAAGTGGTTTCCTGCACCAACACAAGTGCGAAAAGTGGTTTTTCAACACTAACACAAGTGCGAAAAGTGGTTTTTCAACACTAACACAAGTGCGAAAAGTGGTTTTTCAACACTAACACAAGTGCGAAAAGTGTTTTTTCCACACTAATACAAGTGCAAAAGTGGTTTCCTGCACCAACACAAGTGCGAAAAGTGGTTTTTCAACACTAACACAAGTGCGAAAAGTGGTTTTTCAACACTAACACAAGTGCGAAAAGTGGTTTTTCAACACTATCACAAGTGCAAAAAGTGTTTTTTCCACACTAATACAAGTGCAAAAGTGGTTTCCTGCACCAACACAAGTGCGAAAAGTGGTTTTTCAACACTAACACAAGTGCGATAAGTGGTTTTTCAACACTAACACAAGTGCGAAAAGTGGTTTTTCAACACTAACACAAGTGCGAAAAGTGATTTTTCCACACTAATACAAGTGCAAAAGTGGTTTCCTGCACCAACACAAGTGCGAAAAGTGGTTTTTCAACACTAACACAAGTGCGATAAGTGGTTTTTCAACACTAACACAAGTGCGAAAAGTGGTTTTTCAACACTAACACAAGTGCGAAAAGTGATTTTTCCACACTAATACAAGTGCAAAAGTGGTTTCCTGCACCAACACAAGTGCGAAGTGGTTTTTCAACACTAACAAAAGTGCGAAAAGTGGTTTTTCAACACTATCACAAGTGCAAAAAGTCTTTATTCCACACTAATACAAGTGCAAAAGTGGTTTCCTGCACCAACACAAGTGCGAAAAGTGGTTTTTCAACACTAACACAAGTGCGAAAAGTGGCTTTTCAACACTAACACAAGTGCGAAAAGTGGTTTTTCCACACTAATACAAGTGCAAAAGTGGTTTCCTGCACCAACACAAGTGCGAAAAGTGGTTTTTCAACACTAACACGAGTGCGAAAAGTGGTTTTTCAACACTAACACAAGTGCGAAAAGTGGTTTTTCAACACTAACACAAGTGCGAAAAGTGTTTTTTCCACACTAATACAAGTGCAAAAGTGGTTTCCTGCACCAACACAAGTGCGAAAAGTGGTTTTTCAACACTAACACAAGTGCGAATAGTGGTTTTTCAACACTATGACAAGTGCAAAAAGTGTTTTTTCCACACTCATACAAGTGCAAAAGTGGTTTCCTGCACCAACACAAGTGCGAAAAGTGGTTTTTCAACACTAACTCAAGTGCGAAAAGTGGTTTTTCAACATTAACACAAGTGCGAAAAGTGGTTTTTCAACACTAACAACACAAGTGCGAAAAGTGGTTTTTCAACACTATCACAAGTGCCAAAAGTGTTTTTTCCACACTAATACAAGTGCAAAAGTGCTTTCCTGCACCAACACAAGTGCGAAAAGTGGTTTTTCAACACTAACACAAATGCGAAAAGTGGTTTTCCAACACTAACACAAGTGCGAAAAGTGGTTTTTCCACACTAATACAAGTGCAATAGTGGTTTCCTGCACCAACACAAGTGCGAAAAGTGGTTTTTCAACACTATCAAAAGTGCAAAAAGTGTTTTTTCCACACTAATACAAGTGCAAAAGTGGTTTCCTGCACCAACACAAGTGCGAAAAGTGGTTTTTCAACACTAACACAAGTGCGAAAAGTGGTTTTTCAACACTAACACAAGTGCGAAAAGTGGTTTTTCAACACTAACACAAGTGCGAAAAGTGTTTTTTCCACACTAATACAAGTGCTAAAGTGGTTTCCTGCACCAACACAAGTGCGAAAAGTGGTTTTTTCAACACTAACACAAGTGCGAAAAGTGGCTTTTCAACACTAACACAAGTGCGAAAAGTGGTTTTTCCACACTAATACAAGTGCAAAAGTGGTTTCCTGCACCAACACAAGTGCGAAAAGTGGTTTTTCAACACTAACACAAGTGCGAAAAGTGGTTTTTCAACACTAACACAAGTGCGAAAAGTGGTTTTTCAACACTAACACAAGTGCGAAAAGTGTTTTTTCCACACTAATACAAGTGCAAAAGTGGTTTCCTGCACCAACATAAGTGCGAAAGGTGGTTTTTCAACACTAACACAAGTGCGAAAAGTGGTTTTTCAACACTATGACAAGTGCAAAAAGTGTTTTTTCCACACTCATACAAGTGCAAAAGTGGTTTCCTGCACCAACACAAGTGCGAAAAGTGGTTTTTCAACACTAACTCAAGTGCGAAAAGTGGTTTTTCAACACTAACACAAGTGCGAAAAGTGGTTTTTCAACACTATCACAAGTGCCAAAAGTGTTTTTTCCACACTAATACAAGTGCAAAAGTGGTTTCCTGCACCAACACAAGTGCGAAAAGTGGTTTTTCAACATTAACACAAATGCGAAAAGTGGTTTTCCATCACTAACACAAGTGCGAAAAGTGGTTTTTCCACACGAATACAAGTGCAATAGTGGTATCCTGCACCAACACAAGTGCGAAAAGTGGTTTTTCAACACTATCAAAAGTGCAAAAAGTGTTTTTTCCACACTAATACAAGTGCAAAAGTGGTTTCCTGCACCAACACAAGTGCGAAAAGTGGTTTTTCAACACTAACACAAGTGCGAAAAGTGGTTTTTCAACACTAACACAAGTGCGAAAAGTGATTTTTCCACACTAATACAAGTGCAAAAGTGGTTTCCTGCACCAACACAAGTGCGAAAAGTGGTTTTTCAACACTAACAAAAGTGCGAAAAGTGGTTTTTCAACACTATCACAAGTGCAAAAAGTCTTTATTCCACACTAATACAAGTGCAAAAGTGGTTTCCTGCACCAACACAAGTGCGAAAAGTGGTTTTTCAACACTAACACAAGTGCGAAAAGTGGCTTTTCAACACTAACACAAGTGCGAAAAGTGGTTTTTCCACACTAATACAAGTGCAAAAGTGGTTTCCTGCACCAACACAAGTGCGAAAAGTGGTTTTTCAACACTAACACAAGTGCGAAAAGTGGTTTTTCAACACTAACACAAGTGCGAAAAGTGATTTTTCAACACTAACGCAAGTGCGAAAAGTGGTTTTTCAACACCAACACAAGTGCGAAAAGTGTTTTTTCCACACTAATACAAGTGCAAAAGTGGTTTCCTGCACCAACACAAGTGCGAAAAGTGGTTTTTCAACACTAACACAAGTGCGAAAAGTGTTTTTTCCACACTAATACAAGTGCAAAAGTGGTTTCCTGCACCAACACAAGTGCGAAAAGTGGTTTTTCAACACTAACACAAGTGCGAAAAGTGGTTTTTCAACACTAACACAAGTGCGAAAAGTGGTTTTTCAACACTATCACAAGTGCAAAAAGTGTTTTTTCCACACTAATACAAGTGCAAAAGTGGTTTCCTGCACCAACACAAGTGCGAAAAGTGGTTTTTCAACACTAACACAAGTGCGAAAAGTGGTTTTTCAACACTATCACAAGTGCAAAAGTGGTTTCCTGCACCAACACAAGTGCGAAAAGTGGTTTTTCAACACTAACAAAAGTGCGAAAAGTGGTTTTTCAACACTATCACAAGTGCAAAAAGTCTTTATTCCACACTAATACAAGTGAAAAAGTGGTTTCCTGCACCAACACAAGTGCGAAAAGTGGTTTTTCAACACTAACACAAGTGCGAAAAGTGGCTTTTCAACACTAACACAAGTGCGAAAAGTGGTTTTTCCATACTAATACAAGTGCAAAAGTGGTTTCCTGCACCAACACAAGTGCGAAAAGTGGTTTTTCAACACTAACACAAGTGCGAAAAGTGGTTTTTCAACACTAACACAAGTGCGAAAAGTGGTTTTTCAACACTAACACAAGTGCGAAAAGTGGTTTTTCCACACTAATACAAGTGCAAAAGTGGTTTCCTGCACCAACACAAGTGCGAAAGGTGGTTTTTCAACACTAACACAAGTGCGAAAAGTGGTTTTTCAACACTATGACAAGTGCAAAAAGTGTTTTTTCCACACTCATACAAGTGCAAAAGTGGTTTCCTGCACCAACACAAGTGCGAAAAGTGGTTTTTCAACACTAACTCAAGTGCGAAAAGTGGCTTTTCAACACTAACACAAGTGCGAAAAGTGGTTTTTCCACACTAATACAAGTGCAAAAGTGGTTTCCTGCACCAACACAAGTGCGAAAAGTGGTTTTTCAACACTAACACAAGTGCGAAAAGTGGTTTTTCAACACTAACACAAGTGCGAAAAGTGGTTTTTCAACACTAACACAAGTGCGAAAAGTGTTTTTTCCACACTAATACAAGTGCAAAAGTGGTTTCCTGCACCAACACAAGTGCGAAAAGTGGTTTTTTCAACACTAACACAAGTGCGAAAAGTGGCTTTTCAACACTAACACAAGTGCGAAAAGTGGTTTTTCCACACTAATACAAGTGCAAAAGTGGTTTCCTGCACCAACACAAGTGCGAAAAGTGGTTTTTCAACACTAACACAAGTGCGAAAAGTGGTTTTTCAACACTAACACAAGTGCGAAAAGTGGTTTTTCAACACTAACACAAGTGCGAAAAGTGTTTTTTCCACACTAATACAACTGCAAAAGTGGTTTCCTGCACCAACACAAGTGCGAAAGGTGGTTTTTCAACACTAACACAAGTGCGAAAAGTGGTTTTTCAACACTATGACAAGTGCAAAAAGTGTTTTTTCCACACTCATACAAGTGCAAAAGTGGTTTCCTGCACCAACACAAGTGCGAAAAGTGGTTTTTCAACACTAACTCAAGTGCGAAAAGTGGTTTTTCAACACTAACACAAGTGCGAAAAGTGGTTTTTCAACACTATCACAAGTGCCAAAAGTGTTTTTTCCACACTAATACAAGTGCAAAAGTGGTTTCCTGCACCAACACAAGTGCGAAAAGTGGTTTTTCAACATTAACACAAATGCGAAAAGTGGTTTTCCAACACTAACACAAGTGCGAAAAGTGGTTTTTCCACACTAATACAAGTGCAATAGTGGTATCCTGCACCAACACAAGTGCGAAAAGTGGTTTTTCAACACTATCAAAAGTGCAAAAAGTGTTTTTTCCACACTAATACAAGTGCAAAAGTGGTTTCCTGCACCAACACAAGTGCGAAAAGTGGTTTTTCAACACTAACACAAGTGCGAAAAGTGGTTTTTCAACACTAACACAAGTGCGAAAAGTGATTTTTCCACACTAATACAAGTGCAAAAGTGGTTTCCTGCACCAACACAAGTGCGAAAAGTGGTTTTTCAACACTAACAAAAGTGCGAAAAGTGGTTTTTCAACACTATCACAAGTGCAAAAAGTCTTTATTCCACACTAATACAAGTGCAAAAGTGGTTTCCTGCACCAACACAAGTGCGAAAAGTGGTTTTTCAACACTAACACAAGTGCGAAAAGTGGCTTTTCAACACTAACACAAGTGCGAAAAGTGGTTTTTCCACACTAATACAAGTGCAAAAGTGGTTTCCTGCACCAACACAAGTGCGAAAAGTGGTTTTTCAACACTAACACAAGTGCGAAAAGTGGTTTTTCAACACTAACACAAGTGCGAAAAGTGATTTTTCAACACTAACGCAAGTGCGAAAAGTGGTTTTTCAACACCAACACAAGTGCGAAAAGTGTTTTTTCCACACTAATACAAGTGCAAAAGTGGTTTCCTGCACCAACACAAGTGCGAAAAGTGGTTTTTCAACACTAACACAAGTGCGAAAAGTGTTTTTTCCACACTAATACAAGTGCAAAAGTGGTTTCCTGCACCAACACAAGTGCGAAAAGTGGTTTTTCAACACTAACACAAGTGCGAAAAGTGGTTTTTCAACACTAACACAAGTGCGAAAAGTGGTTTTTCAACACTATCACAAGTGCAAAAAGTGTTTTTTCCACACTAATACAAGTGCAAAAGTGGTTTCCTGCACCAACACAAGTGCGAAAAGTGGTTTTTCAACACTAACACAAGTGCGATAAGTGGTTTTTCAACACTAACACAAGTGCGAAAAGTGGTTTTTCAACACTAACACAAGTGCGAAAAGTGATTTTTCCACACTAATACAAGTGCAAAAGTGGTTTCGTGCACCAACACAAGTGCGAAAAGTGGTTTTTCAACACTAACACAAGTGCGAAAAGTGGTTTTTCAACACTATCACAAGTGCAAAAGTGGTTTCCTGCACCAACACAAGTGCGAAAAGTGGTTTTTCAACACTAACAAAAGTGCGAAAAGTGGTTTTTCAACACTATCACAAGTGCAAAAAGTCTTTATTCCACACTAATACAAGTGAAAAAGTGGTTTCCTGCACCAACACAAGTGCGAAAAGTGGTTTTTCAACACTAACACAAGTGCGAAAAGTGGCTTTTCAACACTAACACAAGTGCGAAAAGTGGTTTTTCCACACTAATACAAGTGCAAAAGTGGTTTCCTGCACCAACACAAGTGCGAAAAGTGGTTTTTCAACACTAACACAAGTGCGAAAAGTGGTTTTTCAACACTAACACAAGTGCGAAAAGTGGTTTTTCAACACTAACACAAGTGCGAAAAGTGTTTTTTCCACACTAATACAAGTGCAAAAGAGGTTTCCTGCACCAACACAAGTGCGAAAGGTGGTTTTTCAACACTAACACAAGTGCGAAAAGTGGTTTTTCAACACTATGACAAGTGCAAAAAGTGTTTTTTCCACACTCATACAAGTGCAAAAGTGGTTTCCTGCACCAACACAAGTGCGAAAAGTGGTTTTTCAACACTAACTCAAGTGCGAAAAGTGGTTTTTCAACACTAACACAAGTGCGAAAAGTGGTTTTTCAACACTATCACAAGTGCCAAAAGTGTTTTTTCCACACTAATACAAGTGCAAAAGTGGTTTCCTGCACCAACACAAGTGCGAAAAGTGGTTTTTCAACACTAACACAAATGCGAAAAGTGGTTTTCCAACACTAACACAAGTGCGAAAAGTGGTTTTTCCACACTAATACAAGTGCAATAGTGGTATCCTGCACCAACACAAGTGCGAAAAGTGGTTTTTCAACACTATCAAATGTGCAAAAAGTGTTTTTTCTACACTAATACAAGTGCAAAAGTGGTTTCCTGCACCAACACAAGTGCGAAAAGTGGTTTTTCAACACTAACACAAGTGCGAAAAGTGGTTTTTCAACACTAACACAAGTGCAAAAAGTGGTTTTTCAACACTAACACAAGTGCGAAAAGTGTTTTTTCCACACTAATACAAGTGCAAAAGTGGTTTCCTGCACCAACACAAGTGCGAAAAGTGGTTTTTCAACACTAACACAAGTGCGAAAAGTGGTTTTTCAACACTAACACAAGTGCAAAAAGTGGTTTTTCAACACTATCACAAGTGCAAAAAGTGTTTTTTCCACACTAATACAAGTGCAAAAGTGGTTTCCTGCACCAACACAAGTGCGAAAAGTGGTTTTTCAACACTAACACAAGTGCGATAAGTGGTTTTTCAACACTAACACAAGTGCGAAAAGTGGTTTTTCAACACTAACACAAGTGCGAAAAGTGATTTTTCCACACTAATACAAGTGCAAAAGTGGTTTCCTGCACCAACACAAGTGCGAAAAGTGGTTTTTCAACACTAACAAAAGTGCGAAAAGTGGTTTTTCAACACTATCACAAGTGCAAAAAGTCTTTATTCCACACTAATACAAGTGCAAAAGTGGTTTCCTGCACCAACACAAGTGCGAAAAGTGGTTTTTCAACACTAACACAAGTGCGAAAAGTGGCTTTTCAACACTAACACAAGTGCGAAAAGTGGTTTTTCCACACTAATACAAGTGCAAAAGTGGTTTCCTGCACCAACACAAGTGCGAAAAGTGGTTTTTCAACACTAACACGAGTGCGAAAAGTGGTTTTTCAACACTAACACAAGTGCGAAAAGTGGTTTTTCAACACTAACACAAGTGCGAAAAGTGTTTTTTCCACACTAATACAAGTGCAAAAGTGGTTTCCTGCACCAACACAAGTGCGAAAAGTGGTTTTTCAACACTAACACAAGTGCGAATAGTGGTTTTTCAACACTATGACAAGTGCAAAAAGTGTTTTTTCCACACTCATACAAGTGCAAAAGTGGTTTCCTGCACCAACACAAGTGCGAAAAGTGGTTTTTCAACACTAACTCAAGTGCGAAAAGTGGTTTTTCAACATTAACACAAGTGCGAAAAGTGGTTTTTCAACACTAACACAAGTGCGAAAAGTGGTTTTTCAACACTATCACAAGTGCCAAAAGTGTTTTTTCCACACTAATACAAGTGCAAAAGTGGTTTCCTGCACCAACACAAGTGCGAAAAGTGGTTTTTCAACACTAACACAAATGCGAAAAGTGGTTTTCCAACACTAACACAAGTGCGAAAAGTGGTTTTTCCACACTAATACAAGTGCAATAGTGGTTTCCTGCACCAACACAAGTGCGAAAAGTGGTTTTTCAACACTATCAAAAGTGCAAAAAGTGTTTTTTCCACACTAATACAAGTGCAAAAGTGGTTTCCTGCACCAACACAAGTGCGAAAAGTTGTTTTTCAACACTAACACAAGTGCGAAAAGTGGTTTTTCAACACTAACACAAGTGCGAAAAGTGGTTTTTCAACACTAACACAAGTGCGAAAAGTGTTTTTTCCACACTAATACAAGTGCAAAAGTGGTTTCCTGCACCAACACAAGTGCGAAAAGTGGTTTTTTCAACACTAACACAAGTGCGAAAAGTGGCTTTTCAACACTAACACAAGTGCGAAAAGTGGTTTTTCCACACTAATACAAGTGCAAAAGTGGTTTCCTGCACCAACACAAGTGCGAAAAGTGGTTTTTCAACACTAACACAAGTGCGAAAAGTGGTTTTTCAACACTAACACAAGTGCGAAAAGTGGTTTTTCAACACTAACACAAGTGCGAAAAGTGTTTTTTCCACACTAATACAAGTGCAAAAGTGGTTTCCTGCACCAACACAAGTGCGAAAGGTGGTTTTTCAACACTAACACAAGTGCGAAAAGTGGTTTTTCAACACTATGACAAGTGCAAAAAGTGTTTTTTCCACACTCATACAAGTGCAAAAGTGGTTTCCTGCACCAACACAAGTGCGAAAAGTGGTTTTTCAACACTAACTCAAGTGCGAAAAGTGGTTTTTCAACACTAACACAAGTGCGAAAAGTGGTTTTTCAACACTATCACAAGTGCCAAAAGTGTTTTTTCCACACTAATACAAGTGCAAAAGTGGTTTCCTGCACCAACACAAGTGCGAAAAGTGGTTTTTCAACATTAACACAAATGCGAAAAGTGGTTTTCCAACACTAACACAAGTGCGAAAAGTGGTTTTTCCACACTAATACAAGTGCAATAGTGGTATCCTGCACCAACACAAGTGTGAAAAGTGGTTTTTCAACACTATCAAAAGTGCAAAAAGTGTTTTTTCCACACTAATACAAGTGCAAAAGTGGTTTCCTGCACCAACACAAGTGCGAAAAGTGGTTTTTCAACACTAACACAAGTGCGAAAAGTGGTTTTTCAACACTAACACAAGTGCGAAAAGTGATTTTTCCACACTAATACAAGTGCAAAAGTGGTTTCCTGCACCAACACAAGTGCGAAAAGTGGTTTTTCAACACTAACAAAAGTGCGAAAAGTGGTTTTTCAACACTATCACAAGTGCAAAAAGTCTTTATTCCACACTAATACAAGTGCAAAAGTGGTTTCCTGCACCAACACAAGTGCGAAAAGTGGTTTTTCAACACTAACACAAGTGCGAAAAGTGGCTTTTCAACACTAACACAAGTGCGAAAAGTGGTTTTTCCACACTAATACAAGTGCAAAAGTGGTTTCCTGCACCAACACAAGTGCGAAAAGTGGTTTTTCAACACTAACACAAGTGCGAAAAGTGGTTTTTCAACACTAACACAAGTGCGAAAAGTGATTTTTCAACACTAACGCAAGTGCGAAAAGTGGTTTTTCAACACCAACACAAGTGCGAAAAGTGTTTTTTCCACACTAATACAAGTGCAAAAGTGGTTTCCTGCACCAACACAAGTGCGAAAAGTGGTTTTTCAACACTAACACAAGTGCGAAAAGTGTTTTTTCCACACTAATACAAGTGCAAAAGTGGTTTCCTGCACCAACACAAGTGCGAAAAGTGGTTTTTCAACACTAACACAAGTGCGAAAAGTGGTTTTTCAACACTAACACAAGTACGAAAAGTGGTTTTTCAACACTATCACAAGTGCAAAAAGTGTTTTTTCCACACTAATACAAGTGCAAAAGTGGTTTCCTGCACCAACACATGTGCGAAAAGTGGTTTTTCAACACTAACACAAGTGCGAAAAGTGGTTTTTCAACACTAACACATGTGCGAAAAGTGGTTTTTCCACACTAATACAAGTGCAAAAGTGGTTTCCTGCACCAACACAAGTGCGAAAAGTGGTTTTTCAACACTAACACAAGTGCGAAAAGTGGTTTTTCAACACTAACACAAGTGCAAAAAGTGGTTTTTCAACACTAACACAAGAGCGAAAAGTGTTTTTTCCACACTAATACAAGTGCAAAAGTGGTTTCCTGCACCAACACAAGTGCGAAAAGTGGTTTTTCAACACTAACACAAGTGCGAAAAGTGGTTTTTCAACACTAACACAAGTGCAAAAAGTGGTTTTTCAACACTAACACAAGAGCGAAAAGTGTTTTTTCCACACTAATACAAGTGCAAAAAGTGGTTTTTCAACACTAACACAAGAGCGAAAAGTGTTTTTTCCACACTAATACAAGTGCAAAAGTGGTTTCCTGCACCAACACAAGTGCGAAAAGTGGTTTTTCAACACTAACACAAGTGCGATAAGTGGTTTTTCCACACTAATACAAGTGCAAAAGTGGTTTCCTGCACCAACACAAGTGCGAAAAGTGGTTTTTCAACACTAACACAAGTGCGATAAGTGGTTTTTCAACACTAACACAAGTGCGAAAAGTGGTTTTTCAACACTAACAAAAGTGCGAAAGTGGTTTTTCAACACTATCACAAGTGCAAAAAGTCTTTATTCCACACTAATACAAGTGCAAAAGTGGTTTCCTGCACCAACACAAGTGCGAAAAGTGGTTTTTCAACACTAACACAAGTGCGAAAAGTGGCTTTTCAACACTAACACAAGTGCGAAAAGTGGTTTTTCCACACTAATACAAGTGCAAAAGTGGTTTTACAACACTAACACAAGTGCGAAAAGTGGCTTTTCAACACTAACACAAGTGCGAAAAGTGGTTTTTCCACACTAATACAAGTGCAAAAGTGGTTTCCTGCACCAACACAAGTGCGAAAAGTGGTTTTTCAACACTAACACAAGTGCGAAAAGTGGTTTTTCAACACCAACACAAGTGCGAAAAGTGGTTTTTCAACACTAACACAAGTGCGAAAAGTGGTTTTTTAACACTATGACAAGTGCAAAAAGTGTTTTTTTCCACACTCATACAAGTGCAAAAGTGGTTTCCTGCACCAACACAAGTGCGAAAAGTGGTTTTTCAACACTAACTCAAGTGCGAAAAGTGGTTTTTCAACACTAACACAAGTGCGAAAAGTGGATTTTCAACACTATCACAAGTGCAAAAAGTGTTTTTTCCACACTAATACAAGTGCAAAAGTGGATTCCTGCACCAACACAAGTGCAAAAAGTGGTTTTTCAACACTAACACAAGTGCGAAAAGTGGTTTTTCAACACTAACACAAGAGCGAAAAGTGTTTTTTCCACACTAATACAAGTGCAAAAGTGGTTTCCTGCACCAACACAAGTGCGAAAAGTGGTTTTTCAACACTAACACAAGTGCGAAAAGTGGTTTTTCAACACTAACACAAGTGCGAAAAGTGGTTTTTCAACACTAACACAAGTGCGAAAAGTGATTTTTCCACACTAATACAAGTACAAAAGTGGTTTCCTGCACCAACACAAGTGCGAAAAGTGGTTTTTCAACACTAACAAAAGTGCGAAAAGTGGTTTTTCAACACTATCACAAGTGCAAAAAGTCTTTATTCCACACTAATACAAGTGAAAAAGTGGTTTCCTGCACCAACACAAGTGTGAAAAGTGGTTTTTCAACACTAACACAAGTGCGAAAAGTGGCTTTTCAACACTAACACAAGTGTGAAAAGTGGTTTTTCCACACTAATACAAGTGCAAAAGTGGTTTCCTGCACCAACACAAGTGCGAAAAGTGGTTTTTCAACACTAACACAAGTGCGAAAAGTGGTTTTTCAACACTAACACAAGTGCGAAAAGTGGTTTTTCAACACTAACACAAGTGCGAAAAGTGTTGTTTCCACACTAATACAAGTGCAAAAGTGGTTTCCTGCACCAACACAAGTGCAAAAGGTGGTTTTTCAACACTAACACAAGTGCGAAAAGTGGTTTTTCAACACTATCACAAGTGCAAAAAGTGTTTTTTCAACACTAATACAAGTGCAAAAGTGGTTTCCTGCACCAACACATGTGCGAAAAGTGGTTTTTCAACACTAACACAAGTGCGAAAAGTGGTTTTTCAACACTAACACAAGTGCGAAAAGTGGTTTTTCCACACTAATACAAGTGCAAAAGTGGTTTCCTGCACCAACACAAGTGCGAAAAGTGGTTTTTCAACACTAACACAAGTGCGAAAAGTGGTTTTTCAACACTAACACAAGTGCAAAAAGTGGTTTTTCAACACTAACACAAGAGCGAAAAGTGTTTTTTCCACACTAATACAAGTGCAAAAGTGGTTTCCTGCACCAACACAAGTGCGAAAAGTGGTTTTTCAACACTAACACAAGTGCGAAAAGTGGTTTTTCAACACTAACACAAGTGCAAAAAGTGGTTTTTCAACACTAACACAAGAGCGAAAAGTGTTTTTTCCACACTAATACAAGTGCAAAAAGTGGTTTTTCAACACTAACACAAGAGCGAAAAGTGTTTTTTCCACACTAATACAAGTGCAAAAGTGGTTTCCTGCACCAACACAAGTGCGAAAAGTGGTTTTTCAACACTAACACAAGTGCGATAAGTGGTTTTTCCACACTAATACAAGTGCAAAAGTGGTTTCCTGCACCAACACAAGTGCGAAAAGTGGTTTTTCAACACTAACACAAGTGCGATAAGTGGTTTTTCAACACTAACACAAGTGCGAAAAGTGGTTTTTCAACACTAACAAAAGTGCGAAAGTGGTTTTTCAACACTATCACAAGTGCAAAAAGTCTTTATTCCACACTAATACAAGTGCAAAAGTGGTTTCCTGCACCAACACAAGTGCGAAAAGTGGTTTTTCAACACTAACACAAGTGCGAAAAGTGGCTTTTCAACACTAACACAAGTGCGAAAAGTGGTTTTTCCACACTAATACAAGTGCAAAAGTGGTTTTACAACATTAACACAAGTGCGAAAAGTGGCTTTTCAACACTAACACAAGTGCGAAAAGTGGTTTTTCCACACTAATACAAGTGCAAAAGTGGTTTCCTGCACACCAACACAAGTGCGAAAAGTGGTTTTTCAACACTAACACAAGTGCGAAAAGTGGTTTTTCAACACCAACACAAGTGCGAAAAGTGGTTTTTCAACACTAACACAAGTGCGAAAAGTGGTTTTTTAACACTATGACAAGTGCAAAAAGTGTTTTTTCCACACTCATACAAGTGCAAAAGTGGTTTCCTGCACCAACACAAGTGCGAAAAGTGGTTTTTCAACACTAACTCAAGTGCGAAAAGTGGTTTTTCAACACTAACACAAGTGCGAAAAGTGGATTTTCAACACTATCACAAGTGCAAAAAGTGTTTTTTCCACACTAATACAAGTGCAAAAGTGGATTCCTGCACCAACACAAGTGCAAAAAGTGGTTTTTCAACACTAACACAAGTGCGAAAAGTGGTTTTTCAACACTAACACAAGTGCGAAAAGTGGTTTTTCCACACTAATACAAGTGCAAAAGTGGTTTCCTGCACCAACACAAGTGCGAAAAGTGGTTTTTCAACACTAACACAAGTGCGAAAAGTGGTTTTTCAACACTAACACAAGTGCAAAAAGTGGTTTTTCAACACTAACACAAGAGCGAAAAGTGTTTTTTCCACACTAATACAAGTGCAAAAGTGGTTTCCTGCACCAACACAAGTGCGAAAAGTGGTTTTTCAACACTAACACAAGTGCGAAAAGTGGTTTTTCAACACTAACACAAGTGCAAAAAGTGGTTTTTCAACACTAACACAAGAGCGAAAAGTGTTTTTTCCACACTAATACAAGTGCAAAAAGTGGTTTTTCAACACTAACACAAGAGCGAAAAGTGTTTTTTCCACACTAATACAAGTGCAAAAGTGGTTTCCTGCACCAACACAAGTGCGAAAAGTGGTTTTTCAACACTAACACAAGTGCGATAAGTGGTTTTTCCACACTAATACAAGTGCAAAAGTGGTTTCCTGCACCAACACAAGTGCGAAAAGTGGTTTTTCAACACTAACACAAGTGCGATAAGTGGTTTTTCAACACTAACACAAGTGCGAAAAGTGGTTTTTCAACACTAACAAAAGTGCGAAAGTGGTTTTTCAACACTATCACAAGTGCAAAAAGTCTTTATTCCACACTAATACAAGTGCAAAAGTGGTTTCCTGCACCAACACAAGTGCGAAAAGTGGTTTTTCAACACTAACACAAGTGCGAAAAGTGGCTTTTCAACACTAACACAAGTGCGAAAAGTGGTTTTTCCACACTAATACAAGTGCAAAAGTGGTTTTACAACATTAACACAAGTGCGAAAAGTGGCTTTTCAACACTAACACAAGTGCGAAAAGTGGTTTTTCCACACTAATACAAGTGCAAAAGTGGTTTCCTGCACCAACACAAGTGCGAAAAGTGGTTTTTCAACACTAACACAAGTGCGAAAAGTGGTTTTTCAACACCAACACAAGTGCGAAAAGTGGTTTTTCAACACTAACACAAGTGCGAAAAGTGGTTTTTTAACACTATGACAAGTGCAAAAAGTGTTTTTTCCACACTCATACAAGTGCAAAAGTGGTTTCCTGCACCAACACAAGTGCGAAAAGTGGTTTTTCAACACTAACTCAAGTGCGAAAAGTGGTTTTTCAACACTAACACAAGTGCGAAAAGTGGATTTTCAACACTATCACAAGTGCAAAAAGTGTTTTTTCCACACTAATACAAGTGCAAAAGTGGATTCCTGCACCAACACAAGTGCAAAAAGTGGTTTTTCAACCACTAACACAAGTGCGAAAAGTGGTTTTTCAACACTAACACAAGAGCGAAAAGTGTTTTTTCCACACTAATACAAGTGCAAAAGTGGTTTCCTGCACCAACACAAGTGCGAAAAGTGGTTTTTCAACACTAACACAAGTGCGAAAAGTGGTTTTTCAACACTAACACAAGTGCGAAAAGTGGTTTTTAACACTAACACAAGTGCGAAAAGTGATTTTTCCACACTAATACAAGTACAAAAGTGGTTTCCTGCACCAACACAAGTGCGAAAAGTGGTTTTTCAACACTAACAAAAGTGCGAAAAGTGGTTTTTCAACACTATCACAAGTGCAAAAAGTCTTTATTCCACACTAATACAAGTGAAAAAGTGGTTTCCTGCACCAACACAAGTGCGAAAAGTGGTTTTTCAACACTAACACAAGTGCGAAAAGTGGCTTTTCAACACTAACACAAGTGTGAAAAGTGGTTTTTCCACACTAATACAAGTGCAAAAGTGGTTTCCTGCACCAACACAAGTGCGAAAAGTGGTTTTTCAACACTAACACAAGTGCGAAAAGTGGTTTTTCAACACTAACACAAGTGCGAAAAGTGGTTTTTCAACACTAACACAAGTGCGAAAAGTGTTGTTTCCACACTAATACAAGTGCAAAAGTGGTTTCCTGCACCAACACAAGTGCAAAAGGTGGTTTTTCAACACTAACACAAGTGCGAAAAGTGGTTTTTCAACACTATGACAAGTGCAAAAAGTGTTTTTTCCACACTCATACAAGTGCAAAAGTGGTTTCCTGCACCAACACAAGTGCGAAAAGTGGTTTTTCAACACTAACTCAAGTGCGAAAAGTGGTTTTTCAACACTAACACAAGTGCGAAAAGTGGTTTTTCAACACTATCACAAGTGGCAAAAGTGTTTTTTCCACACTAATACAAGTGCAAAAGTGGTTTCCTGCACCAACACAAGTGCGAAATGTGGTTTTTCAACACTAACACAAATGCGAAAAGTGGTTTTCCAACACTAACACAAGTGCGAAAAGTGGTTTTTCCACACTAATACAAGTGCAATAGTGGTTTCCTGCACCAACACAAGTGCGAAAAGTGGTTTTTCAACACTATCAAAAGTGCAAAAAGTGTTTTTTCCACACTAATACAAGTGCAAAAGTGGTTTCCTGCACCAACACAAGTGCGAAAAGTGGTTTTTCAACACTAACACAAGTGCGAAAAGTGGTTTTTCAACACTAACACAAGTGCGAAAAGTGGTTTTTCAACACTAACACAAGTGCGAAAAGTGGTTTTTCCACACTAATACAAGTGCAAAAGTGGTTTCCTGCACCAACACAAGTGCGAAAAGTGGTTTTTCAACACTAACACAAGTGTGAAAAGTGGTTTTTCAACACTAACACAAGTGCGAAAAGTGGTTTTTCAACACTATCACAAGTGCAAAAGTGGTTTCCTGCACCAACACAAGTGCGAAAAGTGGTTTTTCAACACTAACAAAAGTGCGAAAAGTGGTTTTTCAACACTATCACAAGTGCAAAAAGTCTTTATTCCACACTAATACAAGTGAAAAAGTGGTTTCCTGCACCAACACAAGTGCGAAAAGTGGTTTTTCAACACTAACACAAGTGCGAAAAGTGGCTTTTCAACACTAACACAAGTGCGAAAAGTGGTTTTTCCACACTAATACAAGTGCAAAAGTGGTTTCCTGCACCAACACAAGTGCGAAAAGTGGTTTTTCAACACTAACACAAGTGCGAAAAGTGGTTTTTCAACACTAACACAAGTGCGAAAAGTGGTTTTTCAACACTAACACAAGTGCGAAAAGTGTTTTTTCCACACTAATACAAGTGCAAAAGTGGTTTCCTGCACCAACACAAGTGCGAAAGGTGGTTTTTCAACACTAACACAAGTGCGAAAAGTGGTTTTTCAACACTATGACAAGTGCAAAAAGTGTTTTTTCCACACTCATACAAGTGCAAAAGTGGTTTCCTGCACCAACACAAGTGCGAAAAGTGGTTTTTCAACACTAACTCAAGTGCGAAAAGTGGTTTTTCAACACTAACACAAGTGCGAAAAGTGGTTTTTCAACACTATCACAAGTGCCAAAAGTGTTTTTTCCACACTAATACAAGTGCAAAAGTGGTTTCCTGCACCAACACAAGTGCGAAAAGTGGTTTTTCAACACTAACACAAATGCGAAAAGTGGTTTTCCAACACTAACACAAGTGCGAAAAGTGGTTTTTCCACACTAATACAAGTGCAATAGTGGTATCCTGCACCAACACAAGTGCGAAAAGTGGTTTTTCAACACTATCAAAAGTGCAAAAAGTGTTTTTTCCACACTAATACAAGTGCAAAAGTGGTTTCCTGCACCAACACAAGTGCGAAAAGTGGTTTTTCAACACTAACACAAGTGCGAAAAGTGGTTTTTCAACACTAACACAAGTGCGAAAAGTGGTTTTTCAACACTAACACAAGTGCGAAAAGTGTTTTTTCCACACTAATACAAGTGCAAAAGTGGTTTCCTGCACCAACACAAGTGCGAAAAGTGGTTTTTCAACACTAACACAAGTGCGAAAAGTGGTTTTTCAACACTAACACAAGTGCGAAAAGTGGTTTTTCAACACTATCACAAGTGCAAAAAGTGTTTTTTCCACACTAATACAAGTGCAAAAGTGGTTTCCTGCACCAACACAAGTGCGAAAAGTGGTTTTTCAACACTAACACAAGTGCGATAAGTGGTTTTTCAACACTAACACAAGTGCGAAAAGTGGTTTTTCAACACTAACACAAGTGCGAAAAGTGATTTTTCCACACTAATACAAGTGCAAAAGTGGTTTCCTGCACCAACACAAGTGCGAAAAGTGGTTTTTCAACACTAACACAAGTGCGAAAAGTGGTTTTTCAACACTATCACAAGTGCAAAAGTGGTTTCCTGCACCAACACAAGTGCGAAAAGTGGTTTTTCAACACTAACAAAAGTGCGAAAAGTGGTTTTTCAACACTATCACAAGTGCAAAAAGTCTTTATTCCACACTAATACAAGTGAAAAAGTGGTTTCCTGCACCAACACAAGTGCAAAAAGTGGTTTTTCAACACTAACACAAGTGCGAAAAGTGGCTTTTCAACACTAACACAAGTGCGAAAAGTGGTTTTTCCACACTAATACAAGTGCAAAAGTGGTTTCCTGCACCAACACAAGTGCGAAAAGTGGTTTTTCAACACTAACACAAGTGCGAAAAGTGGTTTTTCAACACTAACACAAGTGCGAAAAGTGGTTTTTCAACACTAACACAAGTGCGAAAAGTGTTTTTTCCACACTAATACAAGTGCAAAAGTGGTTTCCTGCACCAACACAAGTGCGAAAGGTGGTTTTTCAACACTAACACAAGTGCGAAAAGTGGTTTTTCAACACTATGACAAGTGCAAAAAGTGTTTTTTCCACACTCATACAAGTGCAAAAGTGGTTTCCTGCACCAACACAAGTGCGAAAAGTGGTTTTTCAACACTAACTCAAGTGCGAAAAGTGGTTTTTCAACACTAACACAAGTGCGAAAAGTGGTTTTTCAACACTATCACAAGTGCCAAAAGTGTTTTTTCAACACTAATACAAGTGCAAAAGTGGTTTCCTGCACCAACACAAGTGCGAAAAGTGGTTTTTCAACACTAACACAAATGCGAAAAGTGGTTTTCCAACACTAACACAAGTGTGAAAAGTGGTTTTTCCACACTAATACAAGTGCAATAGTGGTATCCTGCACCAACACAAGTGCGAAAAGTGGTTTTTCAACACTAACACAAGTGCGAAAAGTGGTTTTTCAACACTAACACAAGTGCGAAAAGTGGTTTTTCAACACTATCACAAGTGCAAAAAGTGTTTTTTCCACACTAATACAAGTGCAAAAGTGGTTTCCTGCACCAACACAAGTGCGAAAAGTGGTTTTTCAACACTAACACAAGTGCGATAAGTGGTTTTTCAACACTAACACAAGTGCGAAAAGTTGTTTTTCAACACTAACACAAGTGCGAAAAGTGATTTTTCCACACTAATACAAGTGCAAAAGTGGTTTCCTGCACCAACACAAGTGCGAAAAGTGGTTTTTCAACACTAACAAAAGTGCGAAAAGTGGTTTTTCAACACTATCACAAGTGCAAAAAGTCTTTATTCCACACTAATACAAGTGCAAAAGTGGTTTCCTGCACCAACACAAGTGCGAAAAGTGGTTTTTCAACACTAACACAAGTGCGAAAAGTGGCTTTTCAACACTAACACAAGTGCGAAAAGTGGTTTTTCCACACGAATACAAGTGCAAAAGTGGTTTCCTGCACCAACACAAGTGCGAAAAGTGGTTTTTCAACACTAACACGAGTGCGAAAAGTGGTTTTTCAACACTAACACAAGTGCGAAAAGTGGTTTTTCAACACTATCACAAGTGCCAAAAGTGTTTTTTCCACACTAATACAAGTGCAAAAGTGGTTTCCTGCACCAACACAAGTGCGAAATGTGGTTTTTCAACACTAACACAAATGCGAAAAGTGGTTTTCCAACACTAATACAAGTGCAATAGTGGTTTCCTGCACCAACACAAGTGCGAAAAGTGGTTTTTCAACACTATCAAAAGTGCAAAAAGTGTTTTTTCCACACTAATACAAGTGCAAAAGTGGTTTCCTGCACCAACACAAGTGCGAAAAGTGGTTTTTCAACACTAACACAAGTGCGAAAAGTGGTTTTTCAACACTAACACAAGTGCGAAAAGTGGTTTTTCAACACTAACACAAGTGCGAAAAGTGTTTTTTCCACACTAATACAAGTGCAAAAGTGGTTTCCTGCACCAACACAAGTGCGAAAAGTGGTTTTTTCAACACTAACACAAGTGCGAAAAGTGGCTTTTCAACACTAACACAAGTGCGAAAAGTGGTTTTTCAACACTAACACAAGTGCGAAAAGTGATTTTTCCACACTAATACAAGTGCAAAAGTGGTTTCCTGCACCAACACAAGTGCGAAAAGTGGTTTTTCAACACTAACACAAGTGCGAAAAGTGGTTTTTCAACACTATCACAAGTGCAAAAGTGGTTTCCTGCACCAACACAAGTGCGAAAAGTGGTTTTTCAACACTAACAAAAGTGCGAAAAGTGGTTTTTCAACACTATCACAAGTGCAAAAAGTCTTTATTCCACACTAATACAAGTGAAAAAGTGGTTTCCTGCACCAACACAAGTGCGAAAAGTGGTTTTTCAACACTAACACAAGTGCGAAAAGTGGCTTTTCAACACTAACACAAGTGCGAAAAGTGGTTTTTCCACACTAATACAAGTGCAAAAGTGGTTTCCTGCACCAACACAAGTGCGAAAAGTGGTTTTTCAACACTAACACAAGTGCGAAAAGTGGTTTTTCAACACTAACACAAGTGCGAAAAGTGGTTTTTCAACACTAACACAAGTGCGAAAAGTGTTTTTTCCACACTAATACAAGTGCAAAAGTGGTTTCCTGCACCAACACAAGTGCGAAAGGTGGTTTTTCAACACTAACACAAGTGCGAAAAGTGGTTTTTCAACACTATGACAAGTGCAAAAAGTGTTTTTTCCACACTCATACAAGTGCAAAAGTGGTTTCCTGCACCAACACAAGTGCGAAAAGTGGTTTTTCAACACTAACTCAAGTGCGAAAAGTGGTTTTTCAACAATAACACAAGTGCGAAAAGTGGTTTTTCAACACTATCACAAGTGCCAAAAGTGTTTTTTCCACACTAATACAAGTGCAAAAGTGGTTTCCTGCACCAACACAAGTGCGAAAAGTGGTTTTTCAACACTAACACAAATGCGAAAAGTGGTTTTCCAACACTAACACAAGTGTGAAAAGTGGTTTTTCCACACTAATACAAGTGCAATAGTGGTATCCTGCACCAACACAAGTGCGAAAAGTGGTTTTTCAACACTAACACAAGTGCGAAAAGTGGTTTTTCAACACTAACACAAGTGCGAAAAGTGGTTTTTCAACACTATCACAAGTGCAAAAAGTGTTTTTTCCACACTAATACAAGTGCAAAAGTGGTTTCCTGCACCAACACAAGTGCGAAAAGTGGTTTTTCAACACTAACACAAGTGCGATAAGTGGTTTTTCAACACTAACACAAGTGCGAAAAGTTGTTTTTCAACACTAACACAAGTGCGAAAAGTGATTTTTCCACACTAATACAAGTGCAAAAGTGGTTTCCTGCACCAACACAAGTGCGAAAAGTGGTTTTTCAACACTAACAAAAGTGCGAAAAGTGGTTTTTCAACACTATCACAAGTGCAAAAAGTCTTTATTCCACACTAATACAAGTGCAAAAGTGGTTTCCTGCACCAACACAAGTGCGAAAAGTGGTTTTTCAACACTAACACAAGTGCGAAAAGTGGCTTTTCAACACTAACACAAGTGCGAAAAGTGGTTTTTCCACACTAATACAAGTGCAAAAGTGGTTTCCTGCACCAACACAAGTGCGAAAAGTGGTTTTTCAACACTAACACGAGTGCGAAAAGTGGTTTTTCAACACTAACACAAGTGCGAAAAGTGGTTTTTCAACACTATCACAAGTGCCAAAAGTGTTTTTTCCACACTAATACAAGTGCAAAAGTGGTTTCCTGCACCAACACAAGTGCGAAAAGTGGTTTTTCAACACTAACACAAATGCGAAAAGTGGTTTTCCAACACTAATACAAGTGCAATAGTGGTTTCCTGCACCAACACAAGTGCGAAAAGTGGTTTTTCAACACTATCAAAAGTGCAAAAAGTGTTTTTTCCACACTAATACAAGTGCAAAAGTGGTTTCCTGCACCAACACAAGTGCGAAAAGTGGTTTTTCAACACTAACACAAGTGCGAAAAGTGGTTTTTCAACACTAACACAAGTGCGAAAAGTGGTTTTTCAACACTAACACAAGTGCGAAAAGTGTTTTTTCCACACTAATACAAGTGCAAAAGTGGTTTCCTGCACCAACACAAGTGCGAAAAGTGGTTTTTTCAACACTAACACAAGTGCGAAAAGTGGCTTTTCAACACTAACACAAGTGCGAAAAGTGGTTTTTCCACACTAATACAAGTGCAAAAGTGGTTTCCTGCACCAACACAAGTGCGAAAAGTGGTTTTTCAACACTAACACAAGTGCGAAAAGTGGTTTTTCAACACTAACACAAGTGCGAAAAGTGGTTTTTCAACACTAACACAAGTGCGAAAAGTGTTTTTTCCACACTAATACAAGTGCAAAAGTGGTTTCCTGCACCAACACAAGTGCGAAAGGTGGTTTTTCAACACTAACACAAGTGCGAAAAGTGGTTTTTCAACACTATGACAAGTGCAAAAAGTGTTTTTTCCACACTCATACAAGTGCAAAAGTGGTTTCCTGCACCAACACAAGTGCGAAAAGTGGTTTTTCAACACTAACTCAAGTGCGAAAAGTGGTTTTTCAACACTAACACAAGTGCGAAAAGTGGTTTTTCAACACTATCACAAGTGCCAAAAGTGTTTTTTCCACACTAATACAAGTGCAAAAGTGGTTTCCTGCACCAACACAAGTGCGAAAAGTGGTTTTTCAACACTAACACAAGTGTGAAAAGTGGTTTTTCAACACTAATACAAGTGCAATAGTGGTATCCTGCACCAACACAAGTGCGAAAAGTGGTTTTTCAACACTATCAAAAGTGCAAAAAGTGTTTTTTCCACACTAATACAAGTGCAAAAGTGGTTTCCTGCACCAACACAAGTGCGAAAAGTGGTTTTTCAACACTAACACAAGTGCGAAAAGTGGTTTTTCAACACTAACACAAGTGCGAAAAGTGGTTTTTCAACACTAACACAAGTGCAAAAAGTGTTTTTTCCACACTAATACAAGTGCAAAAGTGGTTTCCTGCACCAACACAAGTGCGAAAAGTGGTTTTTCAACACTAACACAAGTGCGAAAAGTGGTTTTTCAACACTAACACAAGTGCGAAAAGTGGTTTTTCAACACTATCACAAGTGCAAAAAGTGTTTTTTCCACACTAATACAAGTGCAAAAGTGGTTTCCTGCACCAACACAAGTGCGAAAAGTGGTTTTTCAACACTAACACAAGTGCGATAAGTGGTTTTTCAACACTAACACAAGTGCGAAAAGTGGTTTTTCAACACTAACACAAGTGCGAAAAGTGATTTTTCCACACTAATACAAGTGCAAAAGTGGTTTCCTGCACCAACACAAGTGCGAAAAGTGGTTTTTCAACACTAACACAAGTGCGAAAAGTGGTTTTTCAACACTATCACAAGTGCAAAAGTGGTTTCCTGCACCAACACAAGTGCGAAAAGTGGTTTTTCAACACTAACAAAAGTGCGAAAAGTGGTTTTTCAACACTATCACAAGTGCAAAAAGTCTTTATTCCACACTAATACAAGTGAAAAAGTGGTTTCCTGCACCAACACAAGTGCGAAAAGTGGTTTTTCAACACTAACACAAGTGCGAAAAGTGGCTTTTCAACACTAACACAAGTGCGAAAAGTGGTTTTTCCACACTAATACAAGTGCAAAAGTGGTTTCCTGCACCAACACAAGTGCGAAAAGTGGTTTTTCAACACTAACACAAGTGCGAAAAGTGGTTTTTCAACACTAACACAAGTGCGAAAAGTGGTTTTTCAACATTAACACAAGTGCGAAAAGTGGTTTTTCCACACTAATACAAGTGCAAAAGTGGTTTCCTGCACCAACACAAGTGCGAAAGGTGGTTTTTCAACACTAACACAAGTGCGAAAAGTGGTTTTTCAACACTATGACAAGTGCAAAAAGTGTTTTTTCCACACTCATACAAGTGCAAAAGTGGTTTCCTGCACCAACACAAGTGCGAAAAGTGGTTTTTCAACACTAACTCAAGTGCGAAAAGTGGTTTTTCAACACTAACACAAGTGCGAAAAGTGGTTTTTCAACACTATCACAAGTGCCAAAAGTGTTTTTTCCACACTAATACAAGTGCAAAAGTGGTTTCCTGCACCAACACAAGTGCGAAAAGTGGTTTTTCAACACTAACACAAATGCGAAAAGTGGTTTTCCAACACTAACACAAGTGCGAAAAGTGGTTTTTCCACACTAATACAAGTGCAATAGTGGTATCCTGCACCAACACAAGTGCGAAAAGTGGTTTTTCAACACTATCAAAAGTGCAAAAAGTGTTTTTTCCACACTAATACAAGTGCAAAAGTGGTTTCCTGCACCAACACAAGTGCGAAAAGTGGTTTTTCAACACTAACACAAGTGCGAAAAGTGGTTTTTCAACACTAACACAAGTGCGAAAAGTGGTTTTTCAACACTAACACAAGTGCGAAAAGTGTTTTTTCCACACTAATACAAGTGCAAAAGTGGTTTCCTGCACCAACACAAGTGCGAAAAGTGGTTTTTCAACACTAACACAAGTGCGAAAAGTGGTTTTTCAACACTAACACAAGTGCGAAAAGTGGTTTTTCAACACTATCACAAGTGCAAAAAGTGTTTTTTCCACACTAATACAAGTGCAAAAGTGGTTTCCTGCACCAACACAAGTGCGAAAAGTGGTTTTTCAACACTAACACAAGTGCGATAAGTGGTTTTTCAACACTAACACAAGTGCGAAAAGTGGTTTTTCAACACTAACACAAGTGCGAAAAGTGATTTTTCCACACTAATACAAGTGCAAAAGTGGTTTCCTGCACCAACACAAGTGCGAAAAGTGGTTTTTCAACACTAACACAAGTGCGAAAAGTGGTTTTTCAACACTATCACAAGTGCCAAAAGTGTTTTTTCCACACTAATACAAGTGCAAAAGTGGTTTCCTGCACCAACACAAGTGCGAAAAGTGGTTTTTCAACACTAACACAAGTGTGAAAAGTGGTTTTTCAACACTAATACAAGTGCAATAGTGGTATCCTGCACCAACACAAGTGCGAAAAGTGGTTTTTCAACACTATCAAAAGTGCAAAAAGTGTTTTTTCCACACTAATACAAGTGCAAAAGTGGTTTCCTGCACCAACACAAGTGCGAAAAGTGGTTTTTCAACACTAACACAAGTGCGAAAAGTGGTTTTTCAACACTAACACAAGTGCGAAAAGTGGTTTTTCAACACTAACACAAGTGCAAAAAGTGTTTTTTCCACACTAATACAAGTGCAAAAGTGGTTTCCTGCACCAACACAAGTGCGAAAAGTGGTTTTTCAACACTAACACAAGTGCGAAAAGTGGTTTTTCAACACTAACACAAGTGCGAAAAGTGGTTTTTCAACACTATCACAAGTGCAAAAAGTGTTTTTTCCACACTAATACAAGTGCAAAAGTGGTTTCCTGCACCAACACAAGTGCGAAAAGTGGTTTTTCAACACTAACACAAGTGCGATAAGTGGTTTTTCAACACTAACACAAGTGCGAAAAGTGGTTTTTCAACACTAACACAAGTGCGAAAAGTGATTTTTCCACACTAATACAAGTGCAAAAGTGGTTTCCTGCACCAACACAAGTGCGAAAAGTGGTTTTTCAACACTAACACAAGTGCGAAAAGTGGTTTTTCAACACTATCACAAGTGCAAAAGTGGTTTCCTGCACCAACACAAGTGCGAAAAGTGGTTTTTCAACACTAACAAAAGTGCGAAAAGTGGTTTTTCAACACTATCACAAGTGCAAAAAGTCTTTATTCCACACTAATACAAGTGAAAAAGTGGTTTCCTGCACCAACACAAGTGCGAAAAGTGGTTTTTCAACACTAACACAAGTGCGAAAAGTGGCTTTTCAACACTAACACAAGTGCGAAAAGTGGTTTTTCCACACTAATACAAGTGCAAAAGTGGTTTCCTGCACCAACACAAGTGCGAAAAGTGGTTTTTCAACACTAACACAAGTGCGAAAAGTGGTTTTTCAACACTAACACAAGTGCGAAAAGTGGTTTTTCAACATTAACACAAGTGCGAAAAGTGGTTTTTCCACACTAATACAAGTGCAAAAGTGGTTTCCTGCACCAACACAAGTGCGAAAGGTGGTTTTTCAACACTAACACAAGTGCGAAAAGTGGTTTTTCAACACTATGACAAGTGCAAAAAGTGTTTTTTCCACACTCATACAAGTGCAAAAGTGGTTTCCTGCACCAACACAAGTGCGAAAAGTGGTTTTTCAACACTAACTCAAGTGCGAAAAGTGGTTTTTCAACACTAACACAAGTGCGAAAAGTGGTTTTTCAACACTATCACAAGTGCCAAAAGTGTTTTTTCCACACTAATACAAGTGCAAAAGTGGTTTCCTGCACCAACACAAGTGCGAAAAGTGGTTTTTCAACACTAACACAAATGCGAAAAGTGGTTTTCCAACACTAACACAAGTGCGAAAAGTGGTTTTTCCACACTAATACAAGTGCAATAGTGGTATCCTGCACCAACACAAGTGCGAAAAGTGGTTTTTCAACACTATCAAAAGTGCAAAAAGTGTTTTTTCCACACTAATACAAGTGCAAAAGTGGTTTCCTGCACCAACACAAGTGCGAAAAGTGGTTTTTCAACACTAACACAAGTGCGAAAAGTGGTTTTTCAACACTAACACAAGTGCGAAAAGTGGTTTTTCAACACTAACACAAGTGCGAAAAGTGTTTTTTCCACACTAATACAAGTGCAAAAGTGGTTTCCTGCACCAACACAAGTGCGAAAAGTGGTTTTTCAACACTAACACAAGTGCGAAAAGTGGTTTTTCAACACTAACACAAGTGCGAAAAGTGGTTTTTCAACACTATCACAAGTGCAAAAAGTGTTTTTTCCACACTAATACAAGTGCAAAAGTGGTTTCCTGCACCAACACAAGTGCGAAAAGTGGTTTTTCAACACTAACACAAGTGCGATAAGTGGTTTTTCAACACTAACACAAGTGCGAAAAGTGGTTTTTCAACACTAACACAAGTGCGAAAAGTGATTTTTCCACACTAATACAAGTGCAAAAGTGGTTTCCTGCACCAACACAAGTGCGAAAAGTGGTTTTTCAACACTAACAAAAGTGCGAAAAGTGGTTTTTCAACACTATCACAAGTGCAAAAAGTCTTTATTCCACACTAATACAAGTGCAAAAGTGGTTTCCTGCACCAACACAAGTGCGAAAAGTGGTTTTTCAACACTAACACAAGTGCGAAAAGTGGCTTTTCAACACTACCACAAGTGCGAAAAGTGGTTTTTCCACACTAATACAAGTGCAAAAGTGGTTTCCTGCACCAACACAAGTGCGAAAAGTGGTTTTTCAACACTAACACAAGTGCGAATAGTGGTTTTTCAAAACTATGACAAGTGCAAAAAGTGTTTTTTCCACACTCATACAAGTGCAAAAGTGGTTTCCTGCACCAACACAAGTGCGAAAAGTGGTTTTTCAACACTAACTCAAGTGCGAAAAGTGGTTTTTCAACATTAACACAAGTGCGAAAAGTGGTTTTTCAACTCTAACACAAGTGCGAAAAGTGGTTTTTCAACACTATCACAAGTGCCAAAAGTGTTTTTTCCACACTAATACAAGTGCAAAAGTGGTTTCCTGCACCAACACAAGTGCGAAAAGTGGTTTTTCAACACTAACACAAATGCGAAAAGTGGTTTTCCAACACTAACACAAGTGCGAAAAGTGGTTTTTCCACACTAATACAAGTGCAATAGTGGTTTCCTGCACCAACACAAGTGCGAAAAGTGGTTTTTCAACACTATCAAAAGTGCAAAAAGTGTTTTTTCCACACTAATACAAGTGCAAAAGTGGTTTCCTGCACCAACACAAGTGCGAAAAGTGGTTTTCAACACTAACACAAGTGCGAAAAGTGGTTTTTCAACACTAACACAAGTGCGAAAAGTGGTTTTTCAACACTAACACAAGTGCGAAAAGTGTTTTTTCCACACTAATACAAGTGCAAAAGTGGTTTCCTGCACCAACACAAGTGCGAAAAGTGGTTTTTTCAACACTAACACAAGTGCGAAAAGTGGCTTTTCAACACTAACACAAGTGCGAAAAGTGGTTTTTCCACACTAATACAAGTGCAAAAGTGGTTTCCTGCACCAACACAAGTGCGAAAAGTGGTTTTTCAACACTAACACAAGTGCGAAAAGTGGTTTTTCAACACTAACACAAGTGCGAAAAGTGGTTTTTCAACACTAACACAAGTGCGAAAAGTGTTTTTTCCACACTAATACAAGTGCAAAAGTGGTTTCCTGCACCAACACAAGTGCGAAAGGTGGTTTTTCAACACTAACACAAGTGCGAAAAGTGGTTTTTCAACACTATGACAAGTGCAAAAAGTGTTTTTTCCACACTCATACAAGTGCAAAAGTGGTTTCCTGCACCAACACAAGTGCGAAAAGTGGTTTTTCAACACTAACTCAAGTGCGAAAAGTGGTTTTTCAACACTAACACAAGTGCGAAAAGTGGTTTTTCAACACTATCACAAGTGCCAAAAGTGTTTTTTCCACACTAATACAAGTGCAAAAGTGGTTTCCTGCACCAACACAAGTGCGAAAAGTGGTTTTTCAACACTAACACAAATGCGAAAAGTGGTTTTCCAACACTAACACAAGTGCGAAAAGTGGTTTTTCCACACTAATACAAGTGCAATAGTGGTATCCTGCACCAACACAAGTGCGAAAAGTGGTTTTTCAACACTATCAAAAGTGCAAAAAGTGTTTTTTCCACACTAATACAAGTGCAAAAGTGGTTTCCTGCACCAACATAAGTGCGAAAAGTGGTTTTTCAACACTAACACAAGTGCGAAAAGTGGTTTTTCAACACTAACACAAGTGCGAAAAGTGGTTTTTCAACACTAACACAAGTGCGAAAAGTGTTTTTTCCACACTAATACAAGTGCAAAAGTGGTTTCCTGCACCAACACAAGTGCGAAAAGTGGTTTTTCAACACTAACACAAGTGCGAAAAGTGGTTTTTCAACACTAACACAAGTGCGAAAAGTGGTTTTTCAACACTATCACAAGTGCAAAAAGTGTTTTTTCCACACTAATACAAGTGCAAAAGTGGTTTCCTGCACCAACACAAGTGCGAAAAGTGGTTTTTCAACACTAACACAAGTGCGATAGGTGGTTTTTCAACACTAACACAAGTGCGAAAAGTGGTTTTTCAACACTAACACAAGTGCGAAAAGTGATTTTTCCACACTAATACAAGTGCAAAAGTGGTTTCCTGCACCAACACAAGTGCGAAAAGTGGTTTTTCAACACTAACAAAAGTGCGGAAAGTGGTTTTTCAACACTATCACAAGTGCAAAAAGTCTTTATTCCACACTAATACAAGTGCAAAAGTGGTTTCCTGCACCAACACAAGTGCGAAAAGTGGTTTTTCAACACTAACACAAGTGCGAAAAGTGGCTTTTCAACACTAACACAAGTGCGAAAAGTGGTTTTTCCACACTAATACAAGTGCAAAAGTGGTTTCCTGCACCAACACAAGTGCGAAAAGTGGTTTTTCAACACTAACACGAGTGCGAAAAGTGGTTTTTCAACACTAACACAAGTGCGAAAAGTGGTTTTTCAACACTAACACAAGTGCGAAAAGTGTTTTTTCAACACTAATACAAGTGCAAAAGTGGTTTCCTGCACCAACACAAGTGCGAAAAGTGGTTTTTCAACACTAACACAAGTGCGAAAAGTGGTTTTTCAACACTAACACAAGTGCGAAAAGTGGTTTTTCAACACTATCACAAGTGCAAAAAGTGTTTTTTCCACACTAATACAAGTGCAAAAGTGGTTTCCTGCACCAACACAAGTGCGAAAAGTGGTTTTTCAACACTAACACAAGTGCGATAAGTGGTTTTTCAACACTAACACAAGTGCGAAAAGGGTTTTTTCAACACTAACACAAGTGCGAAAAGTGGTTTTTCAACACTAACACAAGTGCGAAAAGTGGTTTTTCAACACTATCACAAGTGCAAAAAGTGTTTTTTCCACACTAATACAAGTGCAAAAGTGGTTTCCTGCACCAACACAAGTGCGAAAAGTGGTTTTTCAACACTAACACAAGTGCGATAAGTGGTTTTTCAACACTAACACAAGTGCGAAAAGTGGTTTTTAAACACTAACACAAGTGCGAAAAGTGATTTTTCCACACTAATACAAGTGCAAAAGTGGTTTCCTGCACCAACACAAGTGCGAAAAGTGGTTTTTCAACACTAACAAAAGTGCGAAAAGTGGTTTTTCAACACTATCACAAGTGCAAAAAGTCTTTATTCCACACTAATACAAGTGCAAAAGTGGTTTCCTGCACCAACACAAGTGCGAAAAGTGGTTTTTCAACACTAACACAAGTGCGAAAAGTGGCTTTTCAACACTAACACAAGTGCGAAAAGTGGTTTTTCCACACTAATACAAGTGCAAAAGTGGTTTCCTGCACCAACACAAGTGCGAAAAGTGGTTTTTCAACACTAACACGAGTGCGAAAAGTGGTTTTTCAACACTAACACAAGTGCGAAAAGTGGTTTTTCAACAATAACACAAGTGCGAAAAGTGTTTTTTCCACACTAATACAAGTGCAATAGTGGTTTCCTGCACCAACACAAGTGCGAAAAGTGGTTTTTCAACACTATCAAAAGTGCAAAAAGTGTTTTTTCCACACTAATACAAGTGCAAAAGTGGTTTCCTGCACCAACACAAGTGCGAAAAGTGGTTTTTCAACACTAACACAAGTGCGAAAAGTGGTTTTTCAACACTAACACAAGTGCGAAAAGTGGTTTTTCAACACTAACACAAGTGCGAAAAGTGTTTTTTCCACACTAATACAAGTGCAAAAGTGGTTTCCTGCACCAACACAAGTGCGAAAAGTGGTTTTTTCAACACTAACACAAGTGCGAAAAGTGGCTTTTCAACACTAACACAAGTGCGAAAAGTGGTTTTTCCACACTAATACAAGTGCAAAAGTGGTTTCCTGCACCAACACAAGTGCGAAAAGTGGTTTTTCAACACTAACACAAGTGCGAAAAGTGGTTTTTCAACACTAACACAAGTGCGAAAAGTGGTTTTTCAACACTAACACAAGTGCGAAAAGTGTTTTTTCCACACTAATACAAGTGCAAAAGTGGTTTACTGCACCAACACAAGTGCGAAAGGTGGTTTTTCAACACTAACACAAGTGCGAAAAGTGGTTTTTCAACACTATGACAAGTGCAAAAAGTGTTTTTTCCACACTCATACAAGTGCAAAAGTGGTTTCCTGCACCAACACAAGTGCGAAAAGTGGTTTTTCAACACTAACTCAAGTGCGAAAAGTGGTTTTTCAACACTAACACAAGTGCGAAAAGTGGTTTTTCAACACTATCACAAGTGCCAAAAGTGTTTTTTCCACACTAATACAAGTGCAAAAGTGGTTTCCTGCACCAACACAAGTGCGAAAAGTGGTTTTTCAACATTAACACAAATGCGAAAAGTGGTTTTCCAACACTAACACAAGTGCGAAAAGTGGTTTTTCCACACTAATACAAGTGCAATAGTGGTATCCTGCACCAACACAAGTGCGAAAAGTGGTTTTTCAACACTATCAAAAGTGCAAAAAGTGTTTTTTCCACACTAATACAAGTGCAAAAGTGGTTTCCTGCACCAACATAAGTGCGAAAAGTGGTTTTTCAACACTAACACAAGTGCGAAAAGTGGTTTTTCAACACTAACACAAGTGCGAAAAGTGGTTTTTCAACACTAACACAAGTGCGAAAAGTGTTTTTTCCACACTAATACAAGTGCAAAAGTGGTTTCCTGCACCAACACAAGTGCGAAAAGTGGTTTTTCAACACTAACACAAGTGCGAAAAGTGGTTTTTCAACACTAACACAAGTGCGAAAAGTGGTTTTTCAACACTATCACAAGTGCAAAAAGTGTTTTTTCCACACTAATACAAATGCAAAAGTGGTTTCCTGCACCAACACAAGTGCGAAAAGTGGTTTTTCAACACTAACACAAGTGCGATAGGTGGTTTTTCAACACTAACACAAGTGCGAAAAGTGGTTTTTCAACACTAACACAAGTGCGAAAAGTGATTTTTCCACACTAATACAAGTGCAAAAGTGGTTTCCTGCACCAACACAAGTGCGAAAAGTGGTTTTTCAACACTAACAAAAGTGCGGAAAGTGGTTTTTCAACACTATCACAAGTGCAAAAAGTCTTTATTCCACACTAATACAAGTGCAAAAGTGGTTTCCTGCACCAACACAAGTGCGAAAAGTGGTTTTTCAACACTAACACAAGTGCGAAAAGTGGCTTTTCAACACTAACACAAGTGCGAAAAGTGGTTTTTCCACACTAATACAAGTGCAAAAGTGGTTTCCTGCACCAATACAAGTGCGAAAAGTGGTTTTTCAACACTAACACGAGTGCGAAAAGTGGTTTTTCAACACTAACACAAGTGCGAAAAGTGGTTTTTCAACACTAACACAAGTGCGAAAAGTGATTTTTCCACACTAATACAAGTGCAAAAGTGGTTTCCTGCACCAACACAAGTGCGAAAAGTGGTTTTTCAACACTAACAAAAGTGCGAAAAGTGGTTTTTCAACACTATCACAAGTGCAAAAAGTCTTTATTCCACACTAATACAAGTGCAAAAGTGGTTTCCTGCACCAACACAAGTGCGAAAGTGGTTTTTCAACACTAACACAAGTGCGAAAAGTGGCTTTTCAACACTAACACAAGTGCGAAAAGTGGTTTTTCCACACTAATACAAGTGCAAAAGTGGTTTCCTGCACCAACACAAGTGCGAAAAGTGGTTTTTCAACACTAACACGAGTGCGAAAAGTGGTTTTTCAACACTAACACAAGTGCGAAAAGTGGTTTTTCAACACTAACACAAGTGCGAAAAGTGTTTTTTCCACACTAATACAAGTGCAAAAGTGGTTTCCTGCACCAACACAAGTGCGAAAAGTGGTTTTTCAACACTAACACAAGTGCGAATAGTGGTTTTTCAACATTATGACAAGTGCAAAAAGTGTTTTTTCCACACTCATACAAGTGCAAAAGTGGTTTCCTGCACCAACACAAGTGCGAAAAGTGGTTTTTCAACACTAACTCAAGTGCGAAAAGTGGTTTTTCAACATTAACACAAGTGCGAAAAGTGGTTTTTCAACACTAACACAAGTGCAAAAAGTGGTTTTTCAACACTATCACAAGTGCCAAAAGTGTTTTTTCCACACTAATACAAGTGCAAAAGTGGTTTCCTGCACCAACACAAGTGCGAAAAGTGGTTTTTCAACACTAACGCAAATGCGAAAAGTGGTTTTCCAACACTAACACAAGTGCGAAAAGTGGTTTTTCCACACTAATACAAGTGCAATAGTGGTTTCCTGCACCAACACAAGTGCGAAAAGTGGTTTTTCAACACTATCAAAAGTGCAAAAAGTGTTTTTTCCACACTAATACAAGTGCAAAAGTGGTTTCCTGCACCAACACAAGTGCGAAAAGTGGTTTTTCAACACTAACACAAGTGCGAAAAGTGGTTTTTCAACACTAACACAAGTGCGAAAAGTGGTTTTTCAACACTAACACAAGTGCGAAAAGTGTTTTTTCCACACTAATACAAGTGCAAAAGTGGTTTCCTGCACCAACACAAGTGCGAAAAGTGGTTTTTTCAACACTAACACAAGTGCGAAAAGTGGCTTTTCAACACTAACACAAGTGCGAAAAGTGGTTTTTCCACACTAATACAAGTGCAAAAGTGGTTTCCTGCACCAACACAAGTGCGAAAAGTGGTTTTTCAACACTAACACAAGTGCGAAAAGTGGTTTTTCAACACTAACACAAGTGCGAAAAGTGGTTTTTCAACACTAACACAAGTGCGAAAAGTGTTTTTTCCACACTAATACAAGTGCAAAAGTGGTTTCCTGCACCAACACAAGTGCGAAAGGTGGTTTTTCAACACTAACACAAGTGCGAAAAGTGGTTTTTCAACACTATGACAAGTGCAAAAAGTGTTTTTTCCACACTCATACAAGTGCAAAAGTGGTTTCCTGCACCAACACAAGTGCGAAAAGTGGTTTTTCAACACTAACTCAAGTGCGAAAAGTGGTTTTTCAACACTAACACAAGTGCGAAAAGTGGTTTTTCAACACTATCACAAGTGCCAAAAGTGTTTTTTCCACACTAATACAAGTGCAAAAGTGGTTTCCTGCACCAACACAAGTGCGAAAAGTGGTTTTTCAACACTAACACAAATGCGAAAAGTGGTTTTCCAACACTAACACAAGTGCGAAAAGTGGTTTTTCCACACTAATACAAGTGCAATAGTGGTATCCTGCACCAACACAAGTGCGAAAAGTGGTTTTTCAACACTATCAAAAGTGCAAAAAGTGTTTTTTCCACACTAATACAAGTGCAAAAGTGGTTTCCTGCACCAACACAAGTGCGAAAAGTGGTTTTTCAACACTAACACAAGTGCGAAAAGTGGTTTTTCAACACTAACACAAGTGCGAAAAGTGGTTTTTCAACACTAACACAAGTGCGAAAAGTGTTTTTTCCACACTAATACAAGTGCAAAAGTGGTTTCCTGCACCAACACAAGTGCGAAAAGTGGTTTTTCAACACTAACACAAGTGCGATAGGTGGTTTTTCAACACTAACACAAGTGCGATAGGTGGTTTTTCAACACTAACACAAGTGCGAAAAGTGGTTTTTCAACACTAACACAAGTGCGAAAAGTGATTTTTCCACACTAATACAAGTGCAAAAGTGGTTTCCTGCACCAACACAAGTGCGAAAAGTGGTTTTTCAACACTAACAAAAGTGCGGAAAGTGGTTTTTCAACACTATCACAAGTGCAAAAAGTCTTTATTCCACACTAATACAAGTGCAAAAGTGGTTTCCTGCACCAACACAAGTGCGAAAAGTGGTTTTTCAACACTAACACAAGTGCGAAAAGTGGCTTTTCAACACTAACACAAGTGCGAAAAGTGGTTTTTCCACACTAATACAAGTGCAAAAGTGGTTTCCTGCACCAACACAAGTGCGAAAAGTGGTTTTTCAACACTAACACGAGTGCGAAAAGTGGTTTTTCAACACTAACACAAGTGCGAAAAGTGGTTTTTCAACACTAACACAAGTGCGAAAAGTGGTTTTTCAACACTAACACAAGTGCGAAAAGTGTTTTTTCCACACTAATACAAGTGCAAAAGTGGTTTCCTGCACCAACACAAGTGCGAAAAGTGGTTTTTCAACACTAACACAAGTGCGAAAAGTGGTTTTTCAACACTAACACAAGTGCGAAAAGTGGTTTTTCAACACTAACACAAGTGCGAAAAGTGTTTTTTCCACACTAATACAAGTGCAAAAGTGGTTTCCTGCACCAACACAAGTGCGAAAGGTGGTTTTTCAACACTAACACAAGTGCGAAAAGTGGTTTTTCAACACTATGACAAGTGCAAAAAGTGTTTTTTCCACACTCATACAAGTGCAAAAGTGGTTTCCTGCACCAACACAAGTGCGAAAGTGGTTTTTCAACACTAACACAAGTGCGAAAAGTGGCTTTTCAACACTAACACAAGTGCGAAAAGTGGTTTTTCCACACTAATACAAGTGCAAAAGTGGTTTCCTGCACCAACACAAGTGCGAAAAGTGGTTTTTCAACACTAACACGAGTGCGAAAAGTGGTTTTTCAACACTAACACAAGTGCGAAAAGTGGTTTTTCAACACTAACACAAGTGCGAAAAGTGTTTTTTCCACACTAATACAAGTGCAAAAGTGGTTTCCTGCACCAACACAAGTGCGAAAAGTGGTTTTTCAACACTAACACAAGTGCGAATAGTGGTTTTTCAACATTATGACAAGTGCAAAAAGTGTTTTTTCCACACTCATACAAGTGCAAAAGTGGTTTCCTGCACCAACACAAGTGCGAAAAGTGGTTTTTCAACACTAACTCAAGTGCGAAAAGTGGTTTTTCAACATTAACACAAGTGCGAAAAGTGGTTTTTCAACACTAACACAAGTGCAAAAAGTGGTTTTTCAACACTATCACAAGTGCCAAAAGTGTTTTTTCCACACTAATACAAGTGCAAAAGTGGTTTCCTGCACCAACACAAGTGCGAAAAGTGGTTTTTCAACACTAACGCAAATGCGAAAAGTGGTTTTCCAACACTAACACAAGTGCGAAAAGTGGTTTTTCCACACTAATACAAGTGCAATAGTGGTTTCCTGCACCAACACAAGTGCGAAAAGTGGTTTTTCAACACTATCAAAAGTGCAAAAAGTGTTTTTTCCACACTAATACAAGTGCAAAAGTGGTTTCCTGCACCAACACAAGTGCGAAAAGTGGTTTTTCAACACTAACACAAGTGCGAAAAGTGGTTTTTCAACACTAACACAAGTGCGAAAAGTGGTTTTTCAACACTAACACAAGTGCGAAAAGTGTTTTTTCCACACTAATACAAGTGCAAAAGTGGTTTCCTGCACCAACACAAGTGCGAAAAGTGGTTTTTTCAACACTAACACAAGTGCGAAAAGTGGCTTTTCAACACTAACACAAGTGCGAAAAGTGGTTTTTCCACACTAATACAAGTGCAAAAGTGGTTTCCTGCACCAACACAAGTGCGAAAAGTGGTTTTTCAACACTAACACAAGTGCGAAAAGTGGTTTTTCAACACTAACACAAGTGCGAAAAGTGGTTTTTCAACACTAACACAAGTGCGAAAAGTGTTTTTTCCACACTAATACAAGTGCAAAAGTGGTTTCCTGCACCAACACAAGTGCGAAAGGTGGTTTTTCAACACTAACACAAGTGCGAAAAGTGGTTTTTCAACACTATGACAAGTGCAAAAAGTGTTTTTTCCACACTCATACAAGTGCAAAAGTGGTTTCCTGCACCAACACAAGTGCGAAAAGTGGTTTTTCAACACTAACTCAAGTGCGAAAAGTGGTTTTTCAACACTAACACAAGTGCGAAAAGTGGTTTTTCAACACTATCACAAGTGCCAAAAGTGTTTTTTCCACACTAATACAAGTGCAAAAGTGGTTTCCTGCACCAACACAAGTGCGAAAAGTGGTTTTTCAACACTAACACAAATGCGAAAAGTGGTTTTCCAACACTAACACAAGTGCGAAAAGTGGTTTTTCCACACTAATACAAGTGCAATAGTGGTATCCTGCACCAACACAAGTGCGAAAAGTGGTTTTTCAACACTATCAAAAGTGCAAAAAGTGTTTTTTCCACACTAATACAAGTGCAAAAGTGGTTTCCTGCACCAACACAAGTGCGAAAAGTGGTTTTTCAACACTAACACAAGTGCGAAAAGTGGTTTTTCAACACTAACACAAGTGCGAAAAGTGGTTTTTCAACACTAACACAAGTGCGAAAAGTGTTTTTTCCACACTAATACAAGTGCAAAAGTGGTTTCCTGCACCAACACAAGTGCGAAAAGTGGTTTTTCAACACTAACACAAGTGCGATAGGTGGTTTTTCAACACTAACACAAGTGCGATAGGTGGTTTTTCAACACTAACACAAGTGCGAAAAGTGGTTTTTCAACACTAACACAAGTGCGAAAAGTGATTTTTCCACACTAATACAAGTGCAAAAGTGGTTTCCTGCACCAACACAAGTGCGAAAAGTGGTTTTTCAACACTAACAAAAGTGCGGAAAGTGGTTTTTCAACACTATCACAAGTGCAAAAAGTCTTTATTCCACACTAATACAAGTGCAAAAGTGGTTTCCTGCACCAACACAAGTGCGAAAAGTGGTTTTTCAACACTAACACAAGTGCGAAAAGTGGCTTTTCAACACTAACACAAGTGCGAAAAGTGGTTTTTCCACACTAATACAAGTGCAAAAGTGGTTTCCTGCACCAACACAAGTGCGAAAAGTGGTTTTTCAACACTAACACGAGTGCGAAAAGTGGTTTTTCAACACTAACACAAGTGCGAAAAGTGGTTTTTCAACACTAACACAAGTGCGAAAAGTGGTTTTTCAACACTAACACAAGTGCGAAAAGTGTTTTTTCCACACTAATACAAGTGCAAAAGTGGTTTCCTGCACCAACACAAGTGCGAAAAGTGGTTTTTCAACACTAACACAAGTGCGAAAAGTGGTTTTTCAACACTAACACAAGTGCGAAAAGTGGTTTTTCAACACTAACACAAGTGCGAAAAGTGTTTTTTCCACACTAATACAAGTGCAAAAGTGGTTTCCTGCACCAACACAAGTGCGAAAGGTGGTTTTTCAACACTAACACAAGTGCGAAAAGTGGTTTTTCAACACTATGACAAGTGCAAAAAGTGTTTTTTCCACACTCATACAAGTGCAAAAGTGGTTTCCTGCACCAACACAAGTGCGAAAAGTGGTTTTTCAACACTAACTCAAGTGCGAAAAGTGGTTTTTCAACACTAACACAAGTGCGAAAAGTGGTTTTTCAACACTATCACAAGTGCCAAAAGTGTTTTTTCCACACTAATACAAGTGCAAAAGTGGTTTCCTGCACCAACACAAGTGCGAAAAGTGGTTTTTCAACACTAACACAAATGCGAAAAGTGGTTTTCCAACACTAACACAAGTGCGAAAAGTGGTTTTTCCACACTAATACAAGTGCAATAGTGGTATCCTGCACCAACACAAGTGCGAAAAGTGGTTTTTCAACACTATCAAAAGTGCAAAAAGTGTTTTTTCCACACTAATACAAGTGCAAAAGTGGTTTCCTGCACCAACACAAGTGCGAAAAGTGGTTTTTCAACACTAACACAAGTGCGAAAAGTGGTTTTTCAACACTAACACAAGTGCGAAAAGTGGTTTTTCAACACTAACACAAGTGCGAAAAGTGTTTTTTCCACACTAATACAAGTGCAAAAGTGGTTTCCTGCACCAACACAAGTGCGAAAAGTGGTTTTTCAACACTAACACAAGTGCGAAAAGTGGTTTTTCAACACTAACACAAGTGCGAAAAGTGGTTTTTCAACACTATCACAAGTGCAAAAAGTGTTTTTTCCACACTAATACAAGTGCAAAAGTGGTTTCCTGCACCAACACAAGTGCGAAAAGTGGTTTTTCAACACTAACACAAGTGCGATAAGTGGTTTTTCAACACTAACACAAGTGCGAAAAGTGGTTTTTCAACACTAACACAAGTGCGAAAAGTGATTTTCCACACTAATACAAGTGCAAAAGTGGTTTCCTGCACCAACACAAGTGTGAAAAGTGGTTTTTCAACACTAACAAAAGTGCGAAAAGTGGTTTTTCAACACTATCACAAGTGCAAAAAGTCTTTATTCCACACTAATACAAGTGCAAAAGTGGTTTCCTGCACCAACACAAGTGCGAAAAGTGGTTTTTCAACACTAACACAAGTGCGAAAAGTGGCTTTTCAACACTAACACAAGTGCGAAAAGTGGTTTTTCCACACTAATACAAGTGCAAAAGTGGTTTCCTGCACCAACACAAGTGCGAAAAGTGGTTTTTCAACACTAACACGAGTGCGAAAAGTGGTTTTTCAACACTAACACAAGTGCGAAAAGTGGTTTTTCAACACTAACACAGGTGCGAAAAGTGTTTTTTCCACACTAATACAAGTGCAAAAGTGGTTTCCTGCACCAACACAAGTGCGAAAAGTGGTTTTTCAACACTAACACAAGTGCGAATAGTGGTTTTTCAACACTATGACAAGTGCAAAAAGTGTTTTTTCCACACTCATACAAGTGCAAAAGTGGTTTCCTGCACCAACACAAGTGCGAAAAGTGGTTTTTCAACACTAACTCAAGTGCGAAAAGTGGTTTTTCAACATTAACACAAGTGCGAAAAGTGGTTTTTCAACACTAACACAAGTGCGAAAAGTGGTTTTTCAACACTATCACAAGTGCCAAAAGTGTTTTTTCCACACTAATACAAGTGCAAAAGTGGTTTCCTGCACCAACACAAGTGCGAAAAGTGGTTTTTCAACACTAACACAAATGCGAAAAGTGGTTTTCCAACACTAACACAAGTGCGAAAAGTGGTTTTTCCACACTAATACAAGTGCAATAGTGGTTTCCTGCACCAACACAAGTGCGAAAAGTGGTTTTTTCAACACTAACACAAGTGCGAAAAGTGGCTTTTCAACACTAACACAAGTGCGAAAAGTGTTTTTTCCACACTAATACAAGTGCAAAAGTGGTTTCCTGCACCAACACAAGTGCGAAAAGTGGTTTTTCAACACTAACACAAGTGCGAAAAGTGGTTTTTCAACACTAACACAAGTGCGAAAAGTGGTTTTTCAACACTAACACAAGTGCGAAAAGTGTTTTTTCCACACTAATACAAGTGCAAAAGTGGTTTCCTGCACCAACACAAGTGCGAAAAGTGGTTTTTCAACACTAACACAAGTGCGATAGGTGGTTTTTCAACACTAACACAAGTGCGATAGGTGGTTTTTCAACACTAACACAAGTGCGAAAAGTGGTTTTTCAACACTAACACAAGTGCGAAAAGTGATTTTTCCACACTAATACAAGTGCAAAAGTGGTTTCCTGCACCAACACAAGTGCGAAAAGTGGTTTTTCAACACTAACAAAAGTGCGGAAAGTGGTTTTTCAACACTATCACAAGTGCAAAAAGTCTTTATTCCACACTAATACAAGTGCAAAAGTGGTTTCCTGCACCAACACAAGTGCGAAAAGTGGTTTTTCAACACTAACACAAGTGCGAAAAGTGGCTTTTCAACACTAACACAAGTGCGAAAAGTGGTTTTTCCACACTAATACAAGTGCAAAAGTGGTTTCCTGCACCAACACAAGTGCGAAAAGTGGTTTTTCAACACTAACACGAGTGCGAAAAGTGGTTTTTCAACACTAACACAAGTGCGAAAAGTGGTTTTTCAACACTAACACAAGTGCGAAAAGTGTTTTTTCAACACTAATACAAGTGCAAAAGTGGTTTCCTGCACCAACACAAGTGCGAAAAGTGGTTTTTCAACACTAACACAAGTGCGAAAAGTGGTTTTTCAACACTAACACAAGTGCGAAAAGTGGTTTTTCAACACTAACACAAGTGCGAAAAGTGTTTTTTCCACACTAATACAAGTGCAAAAGTGGTTTCCTGCACCAACACAAGTGCGAAAAGTGGTTTTTCAACACTAACACAAGTGCGAAAAGTGGTTTTTCAACACTAACACAAGTGCGAAAAGTGGTTTTTCAACACTAACACAAGTGCGAAAAGTGTTTTTTCCACACTAATACAAGTGCAAAAGTGGTTTCCTGCACCAACACAAGTGCGAAAGGTGGTTTTTCAACACTAACAAAAGTGCGAAAAGTGGTTTTTCAACACTATGACAAGTGCAAAAAGTGTTTTTTCCACACTCATACAAGTGCAAAAGTGGTTTCCTGCACCAACACAAGTGAGAAAAGTGGTTTTTCAACACTAACTCAAGTGCGAAAAGTGGTTTTTCAACACTAACACAAGTGCGAAAAGTGGTTTTTCAACACTATCACAAGTGCCAAAAGTGTTTTTTCCACACTAATACAAGTGCAAAAGTGGTTTCCTGCACCAACACAAGTGCGAAAAGTGGTTTTTCAACACTAACACAAATGCGAAAAGTGGTTTTCCAACACTAACACAAGTGCGAAAAGTGGTTTTTCCACACTAATACAAGTGCAATAGTGGTATCCTGCACCAACACAAGTGCGAAAAGTGGTTTTTCAACACTATCAAAAGTGCAAAAAGTGTTTTTTCCACACTAATACAAGTGCAAAAGTGGTTTCCTGCACCAACACAAGTGCGAAAAGTGGTTTTTCAACACTAACACAAGTGCGAAAAGTGGTTTTTCAACACTAACACAAGTGCAAAAAGTGGTTTTTCAACACTAACACAAGTGCGAAAAGTGTTTTTTCCACACTAATACAAGTGCAAAAGTGGTTTCCTGCACCAACACAAGTGCGAAAAGTGGTTTTTCAACACTAACACAAGTGCGAAAAGTGGTTTTTCAACACTAACACAAGTGCGAAAAGTGGTTTTTCAACACTATCACAAGTGCAAAAAGTGTTTTTTCCACACTAATACAAGTGCAAAAGTGGTTTCCTGCACCAACACAAGTGCGAAAAGTGGTTTTTCAACACTAACACAAGTGCGATAAGTGGTTTTTCAACACTAACACAAGTGCGAAAAGTGGTTTTTCAACACTAACACAAGTGCGAAAAGTGATTTTCCACACTAATACAAGTGCAAAAGTGGTTTCCTGCACCAACACAAGTGTGAAAAGTGGTTTTTCAACACTAACAAAAGTGCGAAAAGTGGTTTTTCAACACTATCACAAGTGCAAAAAGTCTTTATTCCACACTAATACAAGTGCAAAAGTGGTTTCCTGCACCAACACAAGTGCGAAAAGTGGTTTTTCAACACTAACACAAGTGCGAAAAGTGGGCTTTTCAACACTAACACAAGTGCGAAAAGTGGTTTTTCCACACTAATACAAGTGCAAAAGTGGTTTCCTGCACCAACACAAGTGCGAAAAGTGGTTTTTCAACACTAACACGAGTGCGAAAAGTGGTTTTTCAACACTAACACAAGTGCGAAAAGTGGTTTTTCAACACTAACACAGGTGCGAAAAGTGTTTTTTCCACACTAATACAAGTGCAAAAGTGGTTTCCTGCGCCAACACAAGTGCGAAAAGTGGTTTTTCAACACTAACACAAGTGCGAATAGTGGTTTTTCAACACTATGACAAGTGCAAAAAGTGTTTTTTCCACACTCATACAAGTGCAAAAGTGGTTTCCTGCACCAACACAAGTGCGAAAAGTGGTTTTTCAACACTAACTCAAGTGCGAAAAGTGGTTTTTCAACATTAACACAAGTGCGAAAAGTGGTTTTTCAACACTAACACAAGTGCGAAAAGTGGTTTTTCAACACTATCACAAGTGCCAAAAGTGTTTTTTCCACACTAATACAAGTGCAAAAGTGGTTTCCTGCACCAACACAAGTGCGAAAAGTGGTTTTTCAACACTAACACAAATGCGAAAAGTGGTTTTCCAACACTAACACAAGTGCGAAAAGTGGTTTTTCCACACTAATACAAGTGCAATAGTGGTTTCCTGCACCAACACAAGTGCGAAAAGTGGTTTTTTCAACACTAACACAAGTGCGAAAAGTGGCTTTTCAACACTAACACAAGTGCGAAAAGTGGTTTTTCCACACTAATACAAGTGCAAAAGTGGTTTCCTGCACCAACACAAGTGCGAAAAGTGGTTTTTCAACACTAACACAAGTGCGAAAAGTGGTTTTTCAACACTAACACAAGTGCGAAAAGTGGTTTTTCAACACTAACACAAGTGCGAAAAGTGTTTTTTCCACACTAATACAAGTGCAAAAGTGGTTTCCTGCACCAACACAAGTGCGAAAGGTGGTTTTTCAACACTAACACAAGTGCGAAAAGTGGTTTTTCAACACTATGACAAGTGCAAAAAGTGTTTTTTCCACACTCATACAAGTGCAAAAGTGGTTTCCTGCACCAACACAAGTGCGAAAAGTGGTTTTTCAACACTAACTCAAGTGCGAAAAGTGGTTTTTCAACACTAACACAATTGCGAAAAGTGGTTTTTCAACACTATCACAAGTGCCAAAAGTGTTTTTTCCACACTAATACAAGTGCAAAAGTGGTTTCCTGCACCAACACAAGTGCGAAAAGTGGTTTTTCAACACTAACACAAATGCGAAAAGTGGTTTTCCAACACTAACACAAGTGCGAAAAGTGGTTTTTCCACACTAATACAAGTGCAATAGTGGTATCCTGCACCAACACAAGTGCGAAAAGTGGTTTTTCAACACTATCAAAAGTGCAAAAAGTGTTTTTTCCACACTAATACAAGTGCAAAAGTGGTTTCCTGCACCAACACAAGTGCGAAAAGTGGTTTTTCAACACTAACACAAGTGCGAAAAGTGGTTTTTCAACACTAACACAAGTGCGAAAAGTGGTTTTTCAACACTAACACAAGTGCGAAAAGTGTTTTTTCCACACTAATACAAGTGCAAAAGTGGTTTCCTGCACCAACACAAGTGCGAAAAGTGGTTTTTCAACACTAACACAAGTGCGAAAAGTGGTTTTTCAACACTAACACAAGTGCGAAAAGTGGTTTTTCAACACTATCACAAGTGCAAAAAGTGTTTTTTCCACACTAATACAAGTGCAAAAGTGGTTTCCTGCACCAACACAAGTGCGAAAAGTGGTTTTTCAACACTAACACAAGTGCGATAGGTGGTTTTTCAACACTAACACAAGTGCGAAAAGTGGTTTTTCAACACTAACACAAGTGCGAAAAGTGATTTTTCCACACTAATACAAGTGCAAAAGTGGTTTCCTGCACCAAGACAAGTGCGAAAAGTGGTTTTTCAACACTAACAAAAGTGCGGAAAGTGGTTTTTCAACACTATCACAAGTGCAAAAAGTCTTTATTCCACACTAATACAAGTGCAAAAGTGGTTTCCTGCACCAACACAAGTGCGAAAAGTGGTTTTTCAACACTAACACAAGTGCGAAAAGTGGCTTTTCAACACTAACACAAGTGCGAAAAGTGGTTTTTCCACACTAATACAAGTGCAAAAGTGGTTTCCTGCACCAACACAAGTGCGAAAAGTGGTTTTTCAACACTAACACGAGTGCGAAAAGTGGTTTTTCAACACTAACACAAGTGCGAAAAGTGGTTTTTCAACACTAACACAAGTGCGAAAAGTGTTTTTTCAACACTAATACAAGTGCAAAAGTGGTTTCCTGCACCAACACAAGTGCGAAAAGTGGTTTTTCAACACTAACACAAGTGCGAAAAGTGGTTTTTCAACACTAACACAAGTGCGAAAAGTGGTTTTTCAACACTAACACAAGTGCGAAAAGTGTTTTTTCCACACTAATACAAGTGCAAAAGTGGTTTCCTGCACCAACACAAGTGCGAAAAGTGGTTTTTCAACACTAACACAAGTGCGAAAAGTGGTTTTTCAACACTAACACAAGTGCGAAAAGTGGTTTTTCAACACTAACACAAGTGCGAAAAGTGTTTTTTCCACACTAATACAAGTGCAAAAGTGGTTTCCTGCACCAACACAAGTGCGAAAGGTGGTTTTTCAACACTAACACAAGTGCGAAAAGTGGTTTTTCAACACTATGACAAGTGCAAAAAGTGTTTTTTCCACACTCATACAAGTGCAAAAGTGGTTTCCTGCACCAACACAAGTGCGAAAAGTGGTTTTTCAACACTAACTCAAGTGCGAAAAGTGGTTTTTCAACACTAACACAAGTGCGAAAAGTGGTTTTTCAACACTATCACAAGTGCCAAAAGTGTTTTTTCCACACTAATACAAGTGCAAAAGTGGTTTCCTGCACCAACACAAGTGCGAAAAGTGGTTTTTCAACACTAACACAAATGCGAAAAGTGGTTTTCCAACACTAACACAAGTGCGAAAAGTGGTTTTTCCACACTAATACAAGTGCAATAGTGGTATCCTGCACCAACACAAGTGCGAAAAGTGGTTTTTCAACACTATCAAAAGTGCAAAAAGTGTTTTTTCCACACTAATACAAGTGTAAAAGTGGTTTCCTGCACCAACACAAGTGCGAAAAGTGGTTTTTCAACACTAACACAAGTGCGAAAAGTGGTTTTTCAACACTAACACAAGTGCGAAAAGTGGTTTTTCAACACTAACACAAGTGCGAAAAGTGTTTTTTCCACACTAATACAAGTGCAAAAGTGGTTTCCTGCACCAACACAAGTGCGAAAAGTGGTTTTTCAACACTAACACAAGTGCGAAAAGTGGTTTTTCAACACTAACACAAGTGCGAAAAGTGGTTTTTCAACACTATCACAAGTGCAAAAAGTGTTTTTTCCACACTAATACAAGTGCAAAAGTGGTTTCCTGCACCAACACAAGTGCGAAAAGTGGTTTTTCAACACTAACACAAGTGCGATAAGTGGTTTTTCAACACTAACACAAGTGCGAAAAGTGGTTTTTCAACACTAACACAAGTGCGAAAAGTGATTTTTCCACACTAATACAAGTGCAAAAGTGGTTTCCTGCACCAACACAAGTGCGAAAAGTGGTTTTTCAACACTAACAAAAGTGCGAAAAGTGGTTTTTCAACACTATCACAAGTGCAAAAAGTCTTTATTCCACACTAATACAAGTGCAAAAGTGGTTTCCTGCACCAACACAAGTGCGAAAAGTGGTTTTTCAACACTAACACAAGTGCGAAAAGTGGCTTTTCAACACTAACACAAGTGCGAAAAGTGGTTTTTCCACACTAATACAAGTGCAAAAGTGGTTTCCTGCACCAACGCAAGTGCGAAAAGTGGTTTTTCAACACTAACACGAGTGCGAAAAGTGGTTTTTCAACACTAACACAAGTGCGAAAAGTGGTTTTTCAACACTAACACAAGTGCGAAAAGTGTTTTTTCCACACTAATACAAGTGCAAAAGTGGTTTCCTGCACCAACACAAGTGCGAAAAGTGGTTTTTCAACACTAACACAAGTGCGAATAGTGGTTTTTCAACACTATGACAAGTGCAAAAAGTGTTTTTTCCACACTCATACAAGTGCAAAAGTGGTTTCCTGCACCAACACAAGTGCGAAAAGTGGTTTTTCAACACTAACTCAAGTGCGAAAAGTGGTTTTTCAACATTAACACAAGTGCGAAAAGTGGTTTTTCAACACTAACACAAGTGCGAAAAGTGGTTTTTCAACACTATCACAAGTGCCAAAAGTGTTTTTTCCACACTAATACAAGTGCAAAAGTGGTTTCCTGCACCAACACAAGTGCGAAAAGTGGTTTTTCAACACTAACACAAATGCGAAAAGTGGTTTTCCAACACTAACACAAGTGCGAAAAGTGGTTTTTCCACACTAATACAAGTGCAATAGTGGTTTCCTGCACCAACACAAGTGCGAAAAGTGGTTTTTCAACACTATCAAAAGTGCAAAAAGTGTTTTTTCCACACTAATACAAGTGCAAAAGTGGTTTCCTGCACCAACACAAGTGCGAAAAGTGGTTTTTCAACACTAACACAAGTGCGAAAAGTGGTTTTTCAACACTAACACAAGTGCGAAAAGTGGTTTTTCAACACTAACACAAGTGCGAAAAGTGTTTTTTCCACACTAATACAAGTGCAAAAGTGGTTTCCTGCACCAACACAAGTGTGAAAAGTGGTTTTTTCAACACTAACACAAGTGCGAAAAGTGGCTTTTCAACACTAACACAAGTGCGAAAAGTGGTTTTTCCACACTAATACAAGTGCAAAAGTGGTTTCCTGCACCAACACAAGTGCGAAAAGTGGTTTTTCAACACTAACACAAGTGCGAAAAGTGGTTTTTCAACACTAACACAAGTGCGAAAAGTGGTTTTTCAACACTAACACAAGTGCGAAAAGTGTTTTTTCCACACTAATACAAGTGCAAAAGTGGTTTCCTGCACCAACACAAGTGCGAAAGGTGGTTTTTCAACACTAACACAAGTGCGAAAAGTGGTTTTTCAACACTATGACAAGTGCAAAAAGTGTTTTTTCCACACTCATACAAGTGCAAAAGTGGTTTCCTGCACCAACACAAGTGCGAAAAGTGGTTTTTCAACACTAACTCAAGTGTGAAAAGTGGTTTTTCAACACTAACACAAGTGCGAAAAGTGGTTTTTCAACACTATCACAAGTGCCAAAAGTGTTTTTTCCACACTAATACAAGTGCAAAAGTGGTTTCCTGCACCAACACAAGTGCGAAAAGTGGTTTTTCAACACTAACACAAATGCGAAAAGTGGTTTTCCAACACTAACACAAGTGCGAAAAGTGGTTTTTCCACACTAATACAAGTGCAATAGTGGTATCCTGCACCAACACAAGTGCGAAAAGTGGTTTTTCAACACTATCAAAAGTGCAAAAAGTGTTTTTTCCACACTAATACAAGTGCAAAAGTGGTTTCCTGCACCAACACAAGTGCGAAAAGTGGTTTTTCAACACTAACACAAGTGCGAAAAGTGGTTTTTCAACACTATCACAAGTGCAAAAAGTGTTTTTTCCACACTAATACAAGTGCAAAAGTGGTTTCCTGCACCAACACAAGTGCGAAAAGTGGTTTTTCAACACTAACACAAGTGCGATAAGTGGTTTTTCAACACTAACACAAGTGCGAAAAGTGGTTTTTCAACACTAACACAAGTGCGAAAAGTGATTTTCCACACTAATACAAGTGCAAAAGTGGTTTCCTGCACCAACACAAGTGCGAAAAGTGGTTTTTCAACACTAACAAAAGTGCGAAAAGTGGTTTTTCAACACTATCACAAGTGCAAAAAGTCTTTATTCCACACTAATACAAGTGCAAAAGTGGTTTCCTGCACCAACACAAGTGCGAAAAGTGGTTTTTCAACACTAACACAAGTGCGAAAAGTGGCTTTTCAACACTAACACAAGTGCGAAAAGTGGTTTTTCCACACTAATACAAGTGCAAAAGTGGTTTCCTGCACCAACACAAGTGCGAAAAGTGGTTTTTCAACACTAACACGAGTGCGAAAAGTGGTTTTTCAACACTAACACAAGTGCGAAAAGTGGTTTTTCATCACTAACACAGGTGCGAAAAGTGTTTTTTCCACACTAATACAAGTGCAAAAGTGGTTTCCTGCACCAACACAAGTGCGAAAAGTGGTTTTTCAACACTAACACAAGTGCGAATAGTGGTTTTTCAACACTATGACAAGTGCAAAAAGTGTTTTTTCCACACTCATACAAGTGCAAAAGTGGTTTCCTGCACCAACACAAGTGCGAAAAGTGGTTTTTCAACACTAACTCAAGTGCGAAAAGTGGTTTTTCAACATTAACACAAGTGCGAAAAGTGGTTTTTCAACACTAACACAAGTGCGAAAAGTGGTTTTTCAACACTATCACAAGTGCCAAAAGTGTTTTTTCCACACTAATACAAGTGCAAAAGTGGTTTCCTGCACCAACACAAGTGCGAAAAGTGGTTTTTCAACACTAACACAAATGCGAAAAGTGGTTTTCCAACACTAACACAAGTGCGAAAAGTGGTTTTTCCACACTAATACAAGTGCAATAGTGGTTTCCTGCACCAACACAAGTGCGAAAAGTGGTTTTTTCAACACTAACACAAGTGCGAAAAGTGGCTTTTCAACACTAACACAAGTGCGAAAAGTGGTTTTTCCACACTAATACAAGTGCAAAAGTGGTTTCCTGCACCAACACAAGTGCGAAAAGTGGTTTTTCAACACTAACACAAGTGCGAAAAGTGGTTTTTCAACACTAACACAAGTGCGAAAAGTGGTTTTTCAACACTAACACAAGTGCGAAAAGTGTTTTTTCCACACTAATACAAGTGCAAAAGTGGTTTCCTGCACCAACACAAGTGCGAAAGGTGGTTTTTCAACACTAACACAAGTGCGAAAAGTGGTTTTTCAACACTATGACAAGTGCAAAAAGTGTTTTTTCCACACTCATACAAGTGCAAAAGTGGTTTCCTGCACCAACACAAGTGCGAAAAGTGGTTTTTCAACACTAACTCAAGTGCGAAAAGTGGTTTTTCAACACTAACACAAGTGCGAAAAGTGGTTTTTCAACACTATCACAAGTGCCAAAAGTGTTTTTTCCACACTAATACAAGTGCAAAAGTGGTTTCCTGCACCAACACAAGTGCGAAAAGTGGTTTTTCAACACTAACACAAATGCGAAAAGTGGTTTTCCAACACTAACACAAGTGCGAAAAGTGGTTTTTCCACACTAATACAAGTGCAATAGTGGTATCCTGCACCAACACAAGTGCGAAAAGTGGTTTTTCAACACTATCAAAAGTGCAAAAAGTGTTTTTTCCACACTAATACAAGTGCAAAAGTGGTTTCCTGCACCAACACAAGTGCGAAAAGTGGTTTTTCAACACTAACACAAGTGCGAAAAGTGGTTTTTCAACACTAACACAAGTGCGAAAAGTGGTTTTTCAACACTAACACAAGTGCGAAAAGTGTTTTTTCCACACTAATACAAGTGCAAAAGTGGTTTCCTGCACCAACACAAGTGCGAAAAGTGGTTTTTCAACACTAACACAAGTGCGAAAAGTGGTTTTTCAACACTAACACAAGTGCGAAAAGTGGTTTTTCAACACTATCACAAGTGCAAAAAGTGTTTTTTCCACACTAATACAAGTGCAAAAGTGGTTTCCTGCACCAACACAAGTGCGAAAAGTGGTTTTTCAACACTAACACAAGTGCGATAGGTGGTTTTTCAACACTAACACAAGTGCGAAAAGTGGTTTTTCAACACTAACACAAGTGCGAAAAGTGATTTTTCCACACTAATACAAGTGCAAAAGTGGTTTCCTGCACCAAGACAAGTGCGAAAAGTGGTTTTTCAACACTAACAAAAGTGCGGAAAGTGGTTTTTCAACACTATCACAAGTGCAAAAAGTCTTTATTCCACACTAATACAAGTGCAAAAGTGGTTTCCTGCACCAACACAAGTGCGAAAAGTGGTTTTTCAACACTAACACAAGTGCGAAAAGTGGCTTTTCAACACTAACACAAGTGCGAAAAGTGGTTTTTCCACACTAATACAAGTGCAAAAGTGGTTTCCTGCACCAACACAAGTGCGAAAAGTGGTTTTTCAACACTAACACGAGTGCGAAAAGTGGTTTTTCAACACTAACACAAGTGCGAAAAGTGGTTTTTCAACACTAACACAAGTGCGAAAAGTGTTTTTTCAACACTAATACAAGTGCAAAAGTGGTTTCCTGCACCAACACAAGTGCGAAAAGTGGTTTTTCAACACTAACACAAGTGCGAAAAGTGGTTTTTCAACACTAACACAAGTGCGAAAAGTGGTTTTTCAACACTAACACAAGTGCGAAAAGTGTTTTTTCCACACTAATACAAGTGCAAAAGTGGTTTCCTGCACCAACACAAGTGCGAAAAGTGGTTTTTCAACACTAACACAAATGCGAAAAGTGGTTTTCCAACACTAACACAAGTGCGAAAAGTGGTTTTTCCACACTAATACAAGTGCAATAGTGGTATCCTGCACCAACACAAGTGCGAAAAGTGGTTTTTCAACACTATCAAAAGTGCAAAAAGTGTTTTTTCCACACTAATACAAGTGCAAAAGTGGTTTCCTGCACCAACACAAGTGCGAAAAGTGGTTTTTCAACACTAACACAAGTGCGAAAAGTGGCTTTTCAACACTAACACAAGTGCGAAAAGTGGTTTTTCCACACTAATACAAGTGCAAAAGTGGTTTTACAACACTAACACAAGTGCGAAAAGTGGCTTTTCAACACTAACACAAGTGCGAAAAGTGGTTTTTCCACACTAATACAAGTGCAAACGTGGTTTCCTGCACCAACACAAGTGCGAAAAGTGGTTTTTCAACACTAACACAAGTGCGAAAAGTGGTTTTTCAACACCAACACAAGTGCGAAAAGTGGTTTTTCAACACTAACACAAGTGCGAAAAGTGGTTTTTCAACACTAACACAAGTGCGAAAAGTGGTTTTTCAACACTATCACAAGTGCAAAAAGTGTTTTTTCCACACTAATACAAGTGCAAAAGTGGTTTCCTGCACCAACACATGTGCGAAAAGTGGTTTTTCAACACTAACACAAGTGCGAAAAGTGGTTTTTCAACACTAACACAAGTGCGAAAAGTGGTTTTTCCACACTAATACATGTGCAAAAGTGGTTTCTGCACCAACACAAGTGCGAAAAGTGGTTTTTCAACACTAACACAAGTGCGAAAAGTGGTTTTTCAACACTAACACAAGTGCAAAAAGTGGTTTTTCAACACTAACACAAGAGCGAAAAGTGTTTTTTCCACACTAATACAAGTGCAAAAGTGGTTTCCTGCACCAGCACAAGTGCGAAAAGTGGTTTTTCAACACTAACACAAGTGCGATAAGTGGTTTTTCAACACTAACACAAGTGCGAAAAGTGGTTTTTCAACACTAACATAAGTGCGAAAAGTGTTTTTTCCACACTAATACAAGTGCAAAAGTGGTTTCCTGCACCAACACAAGTGCGAAAAGTGGTTTTTCAACACTAACACAAGTGCGAAAAGTGGCTTTTCAACACTAACACAAGTGCGAAAAGTGGTTTTTCCACACTAATACAAGTGCAAAAAGTGTTTTTTCCACACTCATACAAGTGCAAAAGTGGTTTCCTGCACCAACACAAGTGCGAAAAGTGGTTTCCTGCACCAACACAAGTGCGAAAAGTGGTTTTTCAACACTAACTCAAGTGCGAAAAGTGGTTTTTCAACATTAACACAAGTGCGAAAAGTGGTTTTTCAACACTAACACAAGTGCGAAAAGTGGTTTTTCAACACTATCACAAGTGCCAAAAGTGTTTTTTCCACACTAATACAAGTGCAAAAGTGGTTTCCTGCACCAACACAAGTGCGAAAAGTGGTTTTTCAACACTAACACAAATGCGAAAAGTGGTTTTCCAACACTAACACAAGTGCGAAAAGTGGTTTTTCCACACTAATACAAGTGCAATAGTGGTTTCCTGCACCAACACAAGTGCGAAAAGTGGTTTTTTCAACACTAACACAAGTGCGAAAAGTGGCTTTTCAACACTAACACAAGTGCGAAAAGTGGTTTTTCCACACTAATACAAGTGCAAAAGTGGTTTCCTGCACCAACACAAGTGCGAAAAGTGGTTTTTCAACACTAACACAAGTGCGAAAAGTGGTTTTTCAACACTAACACAAGTGCGAAAAGTGGTTTTTCAACACTAACACAAGTGCGAAAAGTGTTTTTTCCACACTAATACAAGTGCAAAAGTGGTTTCCTGCACCAACACAAGTGCGAAAGGTGGTTTTTCAACACTAACACAAGTGCGAAAAGTGGTTTTTCAACACTATGACAAGTGCGAAAAGTGGTTTTTCAACACTAACTCAAGTGCGAAAAGTGGTTTTTCAACACTAACACAAGTGCGAAAAGTGGATTTTCAACACTAACACAAGTGCGAAAAGTGGTTTTTCCACACTAATACATGTGCAAAAGTGGTTTCTGCACCAACACAAGTGCGAAAAGTGGTTTTTCAACACTAACACAAGAGCGAAAAGTGTTTTTCCCACACTAATACAAGTGCAAAAGTGGTTTCCTGCACCAACACAAGTGCGAAAAGTGGTTTTTCAACACTAACACAAGTGCGATAAGTGGTTTTTCCACACTAATACAAGTGCAAAAGTGGTTTCCTGCACCAACACAAGTGCGAAAAGTGGTTTTTCAACACTAACACAAGTGCGATAAGTGGTTTTTCAACACTAACACAAGTGCGAAAAGTGGTTTTTCAACACTAACAAAAGTGCGAAAAGTGGTTTTTCAACACTATCACAAGTGCAAAAAGTCTTTATTCCACACTAATACAAGTGCAAAAGTGGTTTCCTGCACCAACACAAGTGCGAAAAGTGGTTTTTCAACACTAACACAAGTGCGAAAAGTGGCTTTTCAACACTAACACAAGTGCGAAAAGTGGTTTTTCCACACTAATACAAGTGCAAAAGTGGTTTTACAACACTAACACAAGTGCGAAAAGTGGCTTTTCAACACTAACACAAGTGCGAAAAGTGGTTTTTCCACACTAATACAAGTGCAAACGTGGTTTCCTGCACCAACACAAGTGCGAAAAGTGGTTTTTCAACACTAACACAAGTGCGAAAAGTGGTTTTTCAACACCAACACAAGTGCGAAAAGTGGTTTTTCAACACTAACACAAGTGCGAAAAGTGGTTTTTTAACACTATGACAAGTGCAAAAAGTGTTTTTTCCACACTCATACAAGTGCAAAAGTGGTTTCCTGCACCAACACAAGTGCGAAAAGTGGTTTTTCAACACTAACTCAAGTGCGAAAAGTGGTTTTTCAACACTAACACAAGTGCGAAAAGTGGATTTTCAACACTATCACAAGTGCAAAAAGTGTTTTTTCCACACTAATACAAGTGCAAAAGTGGTTTCCTGCACCAACACAAGTGCAAAAAGTGGTTTTTCAACACTATCACAAGTGCAAAAAGTGTTTTTTCCACACTCATACAAGTGCAAAAGTGGTTTCCTGCACCAACACAAGTGCGAAAAGTGGTTTCCTGCACCAACACAAGTGCGAAAAGTGGTTTTTCAACACTAACTCAAGTGCGAAAAGTGGTTTTTCAACATTAACACAAGTGCGAAAAGTGGTTTTTCAACACTAACACAAGTGCGAAAAGTGGTTTTTCAACACTATCACAAGTGCCAAAAGTGTTTTTTCCACACTAATACAAGTGCAAAAGTGGTTTCCTGCACCAACACAAGTGCGAAAAGTGGTTTTTCAACACTAACACAAATGCGAAAAGTGGTTTTCCAACACTAATACAAGTGCAAAAGTGGTTTCCTGCACCAACACAAGTGCGAAAAGTGGTTTTTCAACACTAACACAAGTGCGAAAAGTGGTTTTTCAACACTAACACAAGTGCGAAAAGTGGTTTTTCAACACCATCACAAGTGCCAAAAGTGTTTTTTCCACACTAATACAAGTGCAAAAGTGGTTTCCTGCACCAACACAAGTGCGAAAAGTGGTTTTTCAACACTAACACAAATGCGAAAAGTGGTTTTCCAACACTAACACAAGTGCGAAAAGTGGTTTTTCCACACTAATACAAGTGCAATAGTGGTTTCCTGCACCAACACAAGTGCGAAAAGTGGTTTTTCAACACTATCAAAAGTGCAAAAAGTGTTTTTTCCACACTAATACAAGTGCAAAAGTGGTTTCCTGCACCAACACAAGTGCGAAAAGTGGTTTTTCAACACTAACTCAAGTGCGAAAAGTGGTTTTTCAACACTAACACAAGTGCGAAAAGTGGTTTTTCAACACTATCACAAGTGCCAAAAGTGTTTTTTCCACACTAATACAAGTGCAAAAGTGGTTTCCTGCACCAACACAAGTGCGAAAAGTGGTTTTTCAACACTAACACAAATGCGAAAAGTGGTTTTCCAACACTAACACAAGTGCGAAAAGTGGTTTTTCCACACTAATACAAGTGCAATAGTGGTATCCTGCACCAACACAAGTGCGAAAAGTGGTTTTTCAACACTATCAAAAGTGCAAAAAGTGTTTTTTCCACACTAATACAAGTGCAAAAGTGGTTTCCTGCACCAACACAAGTGCGAAAAGTGGTTTTTCAACACTAACACAAGTGCGAAAAGTGGTTTTTCAACACTAACACAAGTGCGAAAAGTGGTTTTTCAACACTAACACAAGTGCGAAAAGTGTGTTTTCCACACTAATACAAGTGCAAAAGTGGTTTCCTGCACCAACACAAGTGCGAAAAGTGGTTTTTCAACACTAACACAAGTGCGAAAAGTGGTTTTTCAACACTAACACAAGTGCGAAAAGTGGTTTTTCAACACTATCACAAGTGCAAAAAGTGTTTTTTCCACACTAATACAAGTGCAAAAGTGGTTTCCTGCACCAACACAAGTGCGAAAAGTGGTTTTTCAACACTAACACAAGTGCGATAGGTGGTTTTTCAACACTAACACAAGTGCGAAAAGTGGTTTTTCAACACTAACACAAGTGCGAAAAGTGATTTTTCCACACTAATACAAGTGCAAAAGTGGTTTCCTGCACCAAGACAAGTGCGAAAAGTGGTTTTTCAACACTAACAAAAGTGCGGAAAGTGGTTTTTCAACACTATCACAAGTGCAAAAAGTCTTTATTCCACACTAATACAAGTGCAAAAGTGGTTTCCTGCACCAACACAAGTGCGAAAAGTGGTTTTTCAACACTAACACAAGTGCGAAAAGTGGCTTTTCAACACTAACACAAGTGCGAAAAGTGGTTTTTCCACACTAATACAAGTGCAAAAGTGGTTTCCTGCACCAACACAAGTGCGAAAAGTGGTTTTTCAACACTAACACGAGTGCGAAAAGTGGTTTTTCAACACTAACACAAGTGCGAAAAGTGGTTTTTCAACACTAACACAAGTGCGAAAAGTGTTTTTTCAACACTAATACAAGTGCAAAAGTGGTTTCCTGCACCAACACAAGTGCGAAAAGTGGTTTTTCAACACTAACACAAGTGCGAAAAGTGGTTTTTCAACACTAACACAAGTGCGAAAAGTGGTTTTTCAACACTAACACAAGTGCGAAAAGTGTTTTTTCCACACTAATACAAGTGCAAAAGTGGTTTCCTGCACCAACACAAGTGCGAAAAGTGGTTTTTCAACACTAACACAAGTGCGAAAAGTGGTTTTTCAACACTAACACAAGTGCGAAAAGTGGTTTTTCAACACTAACACAAGTGCGAAAAGTGTTTTTTCCACACTAATACAAGTGCAAAAGTGGTTTCCTGCACCAACACAAGTGCGAAAGGTGGTTTTTCAACACTAACACAAGTGCGAAAAGTGGTTTTTCAACACTATGACAAGTGCAAAAAGTGTTTTTTCCACACTCATACAAGTGCAAAAGTGGTTTCCTGCACCAACACAAGTTCGAAAAGTGGTTTTTCAACACTAACTCAAGTGCGAAAAGTGGTTTTTCAACACTAACACAAGTGCGAAAAGTGGTTTTTCAACACTATCACAAGTGCCAAAAGTGTTTTTTCCACACTAATACAAGTGCAAAAGTGGTTTCCTGCACCAACACAAGTGCGAAAAGTGGTTTTTCAACACTAACACAAATGCGAAAAGTGGTTTTCCAACACTAACACAAGTGCGAAAAGTGGTTTTTCCACACTAATACAAGTGCAATAGTGGTATCCTGCACCAACACAAGTGCGAAAAGTGGTTTTTCAACACTATCAAAAGTGCAAAAAGTGTTTTTTCCACACTAATACAAGTGCAAAAGTGGTTTCCTGCACCAACACAAGTGCGAAAAGTGGTTTTTCAACACTAACACAAGTGCGAAAAGTGGTTTTTCAACACTAACACAAGTGCGAAAAGTGGTTTTTCAACACTAACACAAGTGCGAAAAGTGTTTTTTCCACACTAATACAAGTGCAAAAGTGGTTTCCTGCACCAACACAAGTGCGAAAAGTGGTTTTTCAACACTAACACAAGTGCGAAAAGTGGTTTTTCAACACTAACACAAGTGCGAAAAGTGGTTTTTCAACACTATCACAAGTGCAAAAAGTGTTTTTTCCACACTAATACAAGTGCAAAAGTGGTTTCCTGCACCAACACAAGTGCGAAAAGTGGTTTTTCAACACTAACACAAGTGCGATAAGTGGTTTTTCAACACTAACACAAGTGCGAAAAGTGGTTTTTCAACACTAACACAAGTGCGAAAAGTGATTTTTCCACACTAATACAAGTGCAAAAGTGGTTTCCTGCACCAACACAAGTGCGAAAAGTGGTTTTTCAACACTAACAAAAGTGCGAAAAGTGGTTTTTCAACACTATCACAAGTGCAAAAAGTATTTATTCCACACTAATACAAGTGCAAAAGTGGTTTCCTGCACCAACACAAGTGCGAAAAGTGGTTTTTCAACACTAACACAAGTGCGAAAAGTGGCTTTTCAACACTAACACAAGTGCGAAAAGTGGTTTTTCCACACTAATACAAGTGCAAAAGTGGTTTCCTGCACCAACACAAGTGCGAAAAGTGGTTTTTCAACACTAACACGAGTGCGAAAAGTGGTTTTTCAACACTAACACAAGTGCGAAAAGTGGTTTTTCAACACTAACACAAGTGCGAAAAGTGTTTTTTCCACACTAATACAAGTGCAAAAGTGCTTTCCTGCACCAACACAAGTGCGAAAAGTGGTTTTTCAACACTAACACAAGTGCGAATAGTGGTTTTTCAACACTATGACAAGTGCAAAAAGTGTTTTTTCCACACTCATACAAGTGCAAAAGTGGTTTCCTGCACCAACACAAGTGCGAAAAGTGGTTTTTCAACACTAACTCAAGTGCGAAAAGTGGTTTTTCAACATTAACACAAGTGCGAAAAGTGGTTTTTCAACACTAACACAAGTGCGAAAAGTGGTTTTTCAACACTATCACAAGTGCCAAAAGTGTTTTTTCCACACTAATACAAGTGCAAAAGTGGTTTCCTGCACCAACACAAGTGCGAAAAGTGGTTTTTCAACACTAACACAAATGCGAAAAGTGGTTTTCCAACACTAACACAAGTGCGAAAAGTGGTTTTTCCACACTAATACAAGTGCAATAGTGGTTTCCTGCACCAACACAAGTGCGAAAAGTGGTTTTTCAACACTATCAAAAGTGCAAAAAGTGTTTTTTCCACACTAATACAAGTGCAAAAGTGGTTTCCTGCACCAACACAAGTGCGAAAAGTGGTTTTTCAACACTAACACAAGTGCGAAAAGTGGTTTTTCAACACTAACACAAGTGCGAAAAGTGGTTTTTCAACACTAACACAAGTGCGAAAAGTGTTTTTTCCACACTAATACAAGTGCAAAAGTGGTTTCCTGCACCAACACAAGTGTGAAAAGTGGTTTTTTCAACACTAACACAAGTGCGAAAAGTGGTTTTTCCACACTAATACAAGTGCAAAAGTGGTTTCCTGCACCAACACAAGTGCGAAAAGTGGTTTTTCAACACTAACACAAGTGCGAAAAGTGGTTTTTCAACACTAACACAAGTGCGAAAAGTGGTTTTTCAACACTAACACAAGTGCGAAAAGTGGTTTTTCAACACTATGACAAGTGCAAAAAGTGTTTTTTCCACACTCATACAAGTGCAAAAGTGGTTTCCTGCACCAACACAAGTGCGAAAAGTGGTTTTTCAACACTAACTCAAGTGCGAAAAGTGGTTTTTCAACACTAACACAAGTGCGAAAAGTGGTTTTTCAACACTATCACAAGTGCCAAAAGTGTTTTTTCCACACTAATACAAGTGCAAAAGTGGTTTCCTGCACCAACACAAGTGCGAAAAGTGGTTTTTCAACACTAACACAAATGCGAAAAGTGGTTTTCCAACACTAACACAAGTGCGAAAAGTGGTTTTTCCACACTAATACAAGTGCAATAGTGGTATCCTGCACCAACACAAGTGCGAAAAGTGGTTTTTCAACACTATCAAAAGTGCAAAAAGTGTTTTTTCCACACTAATACAAGTGCAAAAGTGGTTTCCTGCACCAACACAAGTGCGAAAAGTGGTTTTTCAACACTAACACAAGTGCGAAAAGTGGTTTTTCAACACTAACACAAGTGCGAAAAGTGGTTTTTCAACACTAACACAAGTGCGAAAAGTGTTTTTTCCACACTAATACAAGTGCAAAAGTGGTTTCCTGCACCAACACAAGTGCGAAAAGTGGTTTTTCAACACTAACACAAGTGCGAAAAGTGGTTTTTCAACACTAACACAAGTGCGAAAAGTGGTTTTTCAACACTATCACAAGTGCAAAAAGTGTTTTTTCCACACTAATACAAGTGCAAAAGTGGTTTCCTGCACCAACACAAGTGCGAAAAGTGGTTTTTCAACACTATCACAAGTGCAAAAAGTGTTTTTTCCACACTAATACAAGTGCAAAAGTGGTTTTTCAACACTAACACAGGTGCGAAAAGTGTTTTTTCCACACTAATACAAGTGCAAAAGTGGTTTCCTGCACCAACACAAGTGCGAAAAGTGGTTTTTCAACACTAACACAAGTGCGAATAGTGGTTTTTCAACACTATGACAAGTGCAAAAAGTGTTTTTTCCACACTCATACAAGTGCAAAAGTGGTTTCCTGCACCAACACAAGTGCGAAAAGTGGTTTTTCAACACTAACTCAAGTGCGAAAAGTGGTTTTTCAACATTAACACAAGTGCGAAAAGTGGTTTTTCAACACTAACACAAGTGCGAAAAGTGGTTTTTCAACACTATCACAAGTGCCAAAAGTGTTTTTTCCACACTAATACAAGTGCAAAAGTGGTTTCCTGCACCAACACAAGTGCGAAAAGTGGTTTTTCAACACTAACACAAATGCGAAAAGTGGTTTTCCAACACTAACACAAGTGCGAAAAGTGGTTTTTCCACACTAATACAAGTGCAATAGTGGTTTCCTGCACCAACACAAGTGCGAAAAGTGGTTTTTTCAACACTAACACAAGTGCGAAAAGTGGCTTTTCAACACTAACACAAGTGCGAAAAGTGGTTTTTCCACACTAATACAAGTGCAAAAGTGGTTTCCTGCACCAACACAAGTGCGAAAAGTGGTTTTTCAACACTAACACAAGTGCGAAAAGTGGTTTTTCAACACTAACACAAGTGCGAAAAGTGGTTTTTCAACACTAACACAAGTGCGAAAAGTGTTTTTTCCACACTCATACAAGTGCAAAAGTGGTTTCCTGCACCAACACAAGTGCGAAAAGTGGTTTTTCAACACTAACTCAAGTGCGAAAAGTGGTTTTTCAACACTAACACAAGTGCGAAAAGTGGTTTTTCAACACTATCACAAGTGCCAAAAGTGTTTTTTCCACACTAATACAAGTGCAAAAGTGGTTTCCTGCACCAACACAAGTGCGAAAAGTGGTTTTTCAACACTAACACAAATGCGAAAAGTGGTTTTCCAACACTAACACAAGTGCGAAAAGTGGTTTTTCCACACTAATACAAGTGCAATAGTGGTATCCTGCACCAACACAAGTGCGAAAAGTGGTTTTTCAACACTATCAAAAGTGCAAAAAGTGTTTTTTCCACACTAATACAAGTGCAAAAGTGGTTTCCTGCACCAACACAAGTGCGAAAAGTGGTTTTTCAACACTAACACAAGTGCGAAAAGTGGTTTTTCAACACTAACACAAGTGCGAAAAGTGGTTTTTCAACACTAACACAAGTGCGAAAAGTGTGTTTTCCACACTAATACAAGTGCAAAAGTGGTTTCCTGCACCAACACAAGTGCGAAAAGTGGTTTTTCAACACTAACACAAGTGCGAAAAGTGGTTTTTCAACACTAACACAAGTGCGAAAAGTGGTTTTTCAACACTATCACAAGTGCAAAAAGTGTTTTTTCCACACTAATACAAGTGCAAAAGTGGTTTCCTGCACCAACACAAGTGCGAAAAGTGGTTTTTCAACACTAACACAAGTGCGATAGGTGGTTTTTCAACACTAACACAAGTGCGAAAAGTGGTTTTTCAACACTAACACAAGTGCGAAAAGTGATTTTTCCACACTAATACAAGTGCAAAAGTGGTTTCCTGCACCAAGACAAGTGCGAAAAGTGGTTTTTCAACACTAACAAAAGTGCGGAAAGTGGTTTTTCAACACTATCACAAGTGCAAAAAGTCTTTATTCCACACTAATACAAGTGCAAAAGTGGTTTCCTGCACCAACACAAGTGCGAAAAGTGGTTTTTCAACACTAACACAAGTGCAAAAAGTGGCTTTTCAACACTAACACAAGTGCGAAAAGTGGTTTTTCCACACTAATACAAGTGCAAAAGTGGTTTCCTGCACCAACACAAGTGCGAAAAGTGGTTTTTCAACACTAACACGAGTGCGAAAAGTGGTTTTTCAACACTAACACAAGTGCGAAAAGTGGTTTTTCAACACTAACACAAGTGCGAAAAGTGTTTTTTCAACACTAATACAAGTGCAAAAGTGGTTTCCTGCACCAACACAAGTGCGAAAAGTGGTTTTTCAACACTAACACAAGTGCGAAAAGTGGTTTTTCAACACTAACACAAGTGCGAAAAGTGGTTTTTCAACACTAACACAAGTGCGAAAAGTGTTTTTTCCACACTAATACAAGTGCAAAAGTGGTTTCCTGCACCAACACAAGTGCGAAAAGTGGTTTTTCAACACTAACACAAGTGCGAAAAGTGGTTTTTCAACACTAACACAAGTGCGAAAAGTGGTTTTTCAACACTAACACAAGTGCGAAAAGTGTTTTTTCCACACTAATACAAGTGCAAAAGTGGTTTCCTGCACCAACACAAGTGCGAAAGGTGGTTTTTCAACACTAACACAAGTGCGAAAAGTGGTTTTTCAACACTATGACAAGTGCAAAAAGTGTTTTTTCCACACTCATACAAGTGCAAAAGTGGTTTCCTGCACCAACACAAGTTCGAAAAGTGGTTTTTCAACACTAACTCAAGTGCGAAAAGTGGTTTTTCAACACTAACACAAGTGCGAAAAGTGGTTTTTCAACACTATCACAAGTGCCAAAAGTGTTTTTTCCACACTAATACAAGTGCAAAAGTGGTTTCCTGCACCAACACAAGTGCGAAAAGTGGTTTTTCAACACTAACACAAATGCGAAAAGTGGTTTTCCAACACTAACACAAGTGCGAAAAGTGGTTTTTCCACACTAATACAAGTGCAATAGTGGTATCCTGCACCAACACAAGTGCGAAAAGTGGTTTTTCAACACTATCAAAAGTGCAAAAAGTGTTTTTTCCACACTAATACAAGTGCAAAAGTGGTTTCCTGCACCAACACAAGTGCGAAAAGTGGTTTTTCAACACTAACACAAGTGCGAAAAGTGGTTTTTCAACACTAACACAAGTGCGAAAAGTGGTTTTTCAACACTAACACAAGTGCGAAAAGTGTTTTTTCCACACTAATACAAGTGCAAAAGTGGTTTCCTGCACCAACACAAGTGCGAAAAGTGGTTTTTCAACACTAACACAAGTGCGAAAAGTGGTTTTTCAACACTAACACAAGTGCGAAAAGTGGTTTTTCAACACTATCACAAGTGCAAAAAGTGTTTTTTCCACACTAATACAAGTGCAAAAGTGGTTTCCTGCACCAACACAAGTGCGAAAAGTGGTTTTTCAACACTAACACAAGTGCGATAAGTGGTTTTTCAACACTAACACAAGTGCGAAAAGTGGTTTTTCAACACTAACACAAGTGCGAAAAGTGATTTTTCCACACTAATACAAGTGCAAAAGTGGTTTCCTGCACCAACACAAGTGCGAAAAGTGGTTTTTCAACACTAACAAAAGTGCGAAAAGTGGTTTTTCAACACTATCACAAGTGCAAAAAGTCTTTATTCCACACTAATACAAGTGCAAAAGTGGTTTCCTGCACCAACACAAGTGCGAAAAGTGGTTTTTCAACACTAACACAAGTGCGAAAAGTGGCTTTTCAACACTAACACAAGTGCGAAAAGTGGTTTTTCCACACTAATACAAGTGCAAAAGTGGTTTCCTGCACCAACACAAGTGCGAAAAGTGGTTTTTCAACACTAACACGAGTGCGAAAAGTGGTTTTTCAACACTAACACAAGTGCGAAAAGTGGTTTTTCAACACTAACACAAGTGCGAAAAGTGTTTTTTCCACACTAATACAAGTGCAAAAGTGCTTTCCTGCACCAACACAAGTGCGAAAAGTGGTTTTTCAACACTAACACAAGTGCGAATAGTGGTTTTTCAACACTATGACAAGTGCAAAAAGTGTTTTTTCCACACTCATACAAGTGCAAAAGTGGTTTCCTGCACCAACACAAGTGCGAAAAGTGGTTTTTCAACACTAACTCAAGTGCGAAAAGTGGTTTTTCAACATTAACACAAGTGCGAAAAGTGGTTTTTCAACACTAACACAAGTGCGAAAAGTGGTTTTTCAACACTATCACAAGTGCCAAAAGTGTTTTTTCCACACTAATACAAGTGCAAAAGTGGTTTCCTGCACCAACACAAGTGCGAAAAGTGGTTTTTCAACACTAACACAAATGCGAAAAGTGGTTTTCCAACACTAACACAAGTGCGAAAAGTGGTTTTTCCACACTAATACAAGTGCAATAGTGGTTTCCTGCACCAACACAAGTGCGAAAAGTGGTTTTTCAACACTATCAAAAGTGCAAAAAGTGTTTTTTCCACACTAATACAAGTGCAAAAGTGGTTTCCTGCACCAACACAAGTGCGAAAAGTGGTTTTTCAACACTAACACAAGTGCGAAAAGTGGTTTTTCAACACTAACACAAGTGCGAAAAGTGGTTTTTCAACACTAACACAAGTGCGAAAAGTGTTTTTTCCACACTAATACAAGTGCAAAAGTGGTTTCCTGCACCAACACAAGTGTGAAAAGTGGTTTTTTCAACACTAACACAAGTGCGAAAAGTGGCTTTTCAACACTAACACAAGTGCGAAAAGTGGTTTTTCCACACTAATACAAGTGCAAAAGTGGTTTCCTGCACCAACACAAGTGCGAAAAGTGGTTTTTCAACACTAACACAAGTGCGAAAAGTGGTTTTTCAACACTAACACAAGTGCGAAAAGTGGTTTTTCAACACTAACACAAGTGCGAAAAGTGTTTTTTCCACACTAATACAAGTGCAAAAGTGGTTTCCTGCACCAACACAAGTGCGAAAGGTGGTTTTTCAACACTAACACAAGTGCGAAAAGTGGTTTTTCAACACTATGACAAGTGCAAAAAGTGTTTTTTCCACACTCATACAAGTGCAAAAGTGGTTTCCTGCACCAACACAAGTGCGAAAAGTGGTTTTTCAACACTAACTCAAGTGCGAAAAGTGGTTTTTCAACACTAACACAAGTGCGAAAAGTGGTTTTTCAACACTATCACAAGTGCCAAAAGTGTTTTTTCCACACTAATACAAGTGCAAAAGTGGTTTCCTGCACCAACACAAGTGCGAAAAGTGGTTTTTCAACACTAACACAAATGCGAAAAGTGGTTTTCCAACACTAACACAAGTGCGAAAAGTGGTTTTTCCACACTAATACAAGTGCAATAGTGGTATCCTGCACCAACACAAGTGCGAAAAGTGGTTTTTCAACACTATCAAAAGTGCAAAAAGTGTTTTTTCCACACTAATACAAGTGCAAAAGTGGTTTCCTGCACCAACACAAGTGCGAAAAGTGGTTTTTCAACACTAACACAAGTGCGAAAAGTGGTTTTTCAACACTAACACAAGTGCGAAAAGTGGTTTTTCAACACTAACACAAGTGCGAAAAGTGTTTTTTCCACACTAATACAAGTGCAAAAGTGGTTTCCTGCACCAACACAAGTGCGAAAAGTGGTTTTTCAACACTAACACAAGTGCGAAAAGTGGTTTTTCAACACTAACACAAGTGCGAAAAGTGGTTTTTCAACACTATCACAAGTGCAAAAAGTGTTTTTTCCACACTAATACAAGTGCAAAAGTGGTTTCCTGCACCAACACAAGTGCGAAAAGTGGTTTTTCAACACTAACACAAGTGCGATAAGTGGTTTTTCAACACTAACACAAGTGCGAAAAGTGGTTTTTCAACACTAACACAAGTGCGAAAAGTGATTTTTCCACACTAATACAAGTGCAAAAGTGGTTTCCTGCACCAACACAAGTGCGAAAAGTGGTTTTTCAACACTAACAAAAGTGCGGAAAGTGGTTTTTCAACACTATCACAAGTGCAAAAAGTCTTTATTCCACACTAATACAAGTGCAAAAGTGGTTTCCTGCACCAACACAAGTGCAAAAAGTGGTTTTTCAACACTAACACAAGTGCGAAAAGTGGCTTTTCAACACTAACACAAGTGCGAAAAGTGGTTTTTCCACACTAATACAAGTGCAAAAGTGGTTTCCTGCACCAACACAAGTGCGAAAAGTGGTTTTTCAACACTAACACGAGTGCGAAAAGTGGTTTTTCAACACTAACACAAGTGCGAAAAGTGGTTTTTCAACACTAACACAAGTGCGAAAAGTGTTTTTTCCACACTAATACAAGTGCAAAAGTGGTTTCCTGCACCAACACAAGTGCGAAAAGTGGTTTTTCAACACTAACACAAGTGCGAATAGTGGTTTTTCAACACTATGACAAGTGCAAAAAGTGTTTTTTCCACACTCATACAAGTGCAAAAGTGGTTTCCTGCACCAACACAAGTGCGAAAAGTGGTTTTTCAACACTAACTCAAGTGCGAAAAGTGGTTTTTCAACATTAACACAAGTGCGAAAAGTGGTTTTTCAACACTAACACAAGTGCGAAAAGTGGTTTTTCAACACTATCACAAGTGCCAAAAGTGTTTTTTCCACACTAATACAAGTGCAAAAGTGGTTTCCTGCACCAACACAAGTGCGAAAAGTGGTTTTTCAACACTAACACAAATGCGAAAAGTGGTTTTTCAACACTAACACAAGTGCGAAAAGTGTTTTTTCCACACTAATACAAGTGCAAAAGTGGTTTCCTGCACCAACACAAGTGCGAAAAGTGGTTTTTCAACACTAACACAAGTGCGAAAAGTGGTTTTTCAACACTAACACAAGTGCGAAAAGTGGTTTTTCAACACTATCACAAGTGCAAAAAGTGTTTTTTCCACACTAACACAAGTGCAAAAGTGGTTTCCTGCACCAACACATGTGCGAAAAGTGGTTTTTCAACACTAACACAAGTGCGAAAAGTGGTTTTTCAACACTAACACAAGTGCGAAAAGTGGTTTTTCCACACTAATACAAGTGCAAAAGTGGTTTCCTGCACCAACACAAGTGCGAAAAGTGGTTTTTCAACACTAACACAAGTGCGAAAAGTGGTTTTTCAACACTAACACAAGTGCAAAAAGTGTTTTTTCAACACTAACACAAGAGCGAAAAGTGTTTTTTCCACACTAATACAAGTGCAAAAGTGGTTTCCTGCACCAACACAAGTGCGAAAAGTGGTTTTTCAACACTAACACAAGTGCGATAAGTGGTTTTTCAACACTAACACAAGTGCGAAAAGTGGTTTTTCAACACTAACACAAGTGCGAAAAGTGATTTTTCCACACTAATACAAGTGCAAATGTGGTTTCCTGCACCAACACAAGTGCGAAAAGTGGTTTTTCAACACTAACAAAAGTGCGAAAAGTGGTTTTTCAACACTATCACAAGTGCAAAAAGTCTTTATTCCACACTAATACAAGTGCAAAAGTGGTTTCCTGCACCAACACAAGTGCGAAAAGTGGCTTTTCAACACTAACACAAGTGTGAAAAGTGGTTTTTCCACACTAATACAAGTGCAAAAGTGGTTTCCTGCACCAACACAAGTGCGAAAAGTGGTTTTTCAACACTAACACAAGTACGAAAAGTGGTTTTTCAACACTAACACAAGTGCGAAAAGTGGTTTTTCAACACTAACACAAGTGCGAAAAGTGTTTTTTCCACACTAATACAAGTGCAAAAGTGGTTTCCTGCACCAACACAAGTGCGAAAAGTGGTTTTTCAACACTAACACAAGTGCGAAAAGTGGTTTTTCAACACTATGACAAGTGCAAAAAGTGTTTTTTCCACACTCATACAAGTGCAAAAGTGGTTTCCTGCACCAACACAAGTGCGAAAAGTGGTTTTTCAACACTAACTCAAGTGCGAAAAGTAGTTTTTCAACACTAACACAAGTGCGAAAAGTGGTTTTTCAACACTATCACAAGTGCAAAAAGTGTTTTTTCCACACTAATACAAGTGCAAAAGTGGTTTCCTGCACCAACACAAGTGCAAAAAGTGGTTTTTCAACAGTAACACAAGTGCGAAAAGTGGTTTTTCAACACTATCACAAGTGCAAAAAGTGTTTTTCCACACTAATACAAGTGCAAAAGTGGTTTCCTGCTCCAACACAAGTGCAAAAAGTGGTTTTTCAACACTAACACAAGTGCGAAAAGTGGTTTTTCAACACTAACACAAGTGCGAAAAGTGGTTTTTCAACACTAACACAAGTGCGAAAAGTGGTTTTTCAACACTATCACAAGTGCAAAAAGTGTTTTTTCCACACTAATATAAGTGCAAAAGTGGTTTCCTGCACCAACACAAGTGCGAAAAGTGGTTTTTCAACACTAACACAAGTGCGAAAAGTGGTTTTTCAACACTACCACAAGTGCGATAAGTGGTTTTTCCACACTAATACAAGTGCAAAAGTGGTTTCCTGCACCAACACAAGTGCGAAAAGTGGATTTTCAACACTAACACAAGTGCGAAAAGTGGTTTTTCCACACTAATACAAGTGCAAAAGTGGTTTCCTGCACCAACACAAGTGCGAAAAGTGGTTTTTCAACACTAACACAAGTGCGAAAAGTGGTTTTTCAACACTAACACAAGAGCGAAAAGTGTTTTTTCCACACTAATACAAGTGCAAAAGTGGTTTCCTGCACCAACACAAGTGCGAAAAGTGGTTTTTCAACACTAACACAAGTGTGAAAAGTGATTTTACAACACTAACACAAGTGCGAAAAGTGGTTTTTCAACACTAACACAAGTGCGAAAAGTGATTTTTCCACACTAATACAAGTGCAATAGTGGTTTCCTGCACCAACACAAGTGCGAAAAGTGGTTTTTCAACACTAACAAAAGTGCGAAAAGTGGTTTTTCAACACTATCACAAGTGCAAAAAGTCTTTATTCCACACTAATACAAGTGCAAAAGTGGTTTCCTGCACCAACACGAGTGCGAAAAGTGGTTTTTCAACACTAACACAAGTGCGAAAAGTGGCTTTTCAACACTAACACAAGTGCGAAAAGTGGTTTTTCCACACTAATACAAGTGCAAAAGTGGTTTCCTGCACCAACACAAGTGCGAAAAGTGGTTTTTCAACACTAACACAAGTGCGAAAAGTGGTTTTTCAACACTAACACAAGTGCGAAAAATGGTTTTTCAACACTAACACAAGTGCGAAAAGTGTTTTTTCCACACTAATACAAGTGCAAAAGTGGTTTCCTGCACCAACACAAGTGCGAAAAGTGGTTTTTCAACACTAACACAAGTGCGAAAAGTGGTTTTTCAACACTATGACAAGTGCAAAAAGTGTTTTTTCCACACTCACACAAGTGCAAAAGTGGTTTCCTGCACCAACACAAGTGCGAAAAGTGGTTTTTCAACACTAACTCAAGTGCGAAAAGTGGTTTTTCAACACTAACACAAGTGCGAAAAGTGGTTTTTCAACACTATCACAAGTGCCAAAAGTGTTTTTTCCACACTAATACAAGTGCAAAAGTGGTTTCCTGCACCAACACAAGTGCGAAAAGTGGTTTTTCAACACTAACACAAATGCGAAAAGTGGTTTTCCAACACTAACACAAGTGCGAAAAGTGGTTTTTCCACACTAATACAAGTGCAATAGTGGTTTCCTGCACCAACACAAGTGCGAAAAGTGGTTTTTCAACACTATCAAAAGTGCAAAAAGTGTTTTTTCCACACTAATACAAGTGCAAAAGTGGTTTCCTGCACCAACACAAGTGCGAAAAGTGGTTTTTCAACACTAACACAAGTGCGAAAAGTGGTTTTTCAACACTAACACAATTGCGAAAAGTGGTTTTTCAACACTAACACAAGTGCGAAAAGTGTTTTTTCCACACTAATACAAGTGCAAAAGTGGTTTCCTGCACCAACACAAGTGCGAAAAGTGGTTTTTCAACACTAACACAAGTGCGAAAAGTGGTTTTTCAACACTAACACAAGTGCGAAAAGTGGTTTTTCAACACTATCACAAGTGCAAAAAGTGTTTTTTCCACACTAATACAAGTGCAAAAGTGGTTTCCTGCACCAACACATGTGCGAAAAGTGGTTTTTCAACACTAACACAAGTGCGAAAAGTGGTTTTTCAACACTAACACAAGTGCGAAAAGTGGTTTTTCCACACTAATACAAGTGCAAAAGTGGTTTCCTGCACCAACACAAGTGCGAAAAGTGGTTTTTCAACACTAACACAAGTGCGAAAAGTGGTTTTTCAACACTAACACAAGTGCAAAAAGTGGTTTTTCAACACTAACACAAGAGCGAAAAGTGTTTTTTCCACACTAATACAAGTGCAAAAGTGGTTTCCTGCACCAACACAAGTGCGAAAAGTGGTTTTTCAACACTAACACAAGTGCGATAAGTGGTTTTTCAACACTAACACAAGTGCGAAAAGTGGTTTTTCAACACTAACACAAGTACGAAAAGTGGTTTTTCAACACTAACACAAGTGCGAAAAGTGGTTTTTCAACACTAACACAAGTGCGAAAAGTGTTTTTTCCACACTAATACAAGTGCAAAAGTGGTTTCCTGCACCAACACAAGTGCGAAAAGTGGTTTTTCAACACTAACACAAGTGCGAAAAGTGGTTTTTCAACACTATGACAAGTGCAAAAAGTGTTTTTTCCACACTCATACAAGTGCAAAAGTGGTTTCCTGCACCAACACAAGTGCGAAAAGTGGTTTTTCAACACTAACTCAAGTGCGAAAAGTAGTTTTTCAACACTAACACAAGTGCGAAAAGTGGTTTTTCAACACTATCACAAGTGCAAAAAGTGTTTTTTCCACACTAATACAAGTGCAAAAGTGGTTTCCTGCACCAACACAAGTGCAAAAAGTGGTTTTTCAACACTAACACAAGTGCGAAAAGTGGTTTTTCAACACTATCACAAGTGCAAAAAGTGTTTTTCCACACTAATACAAGTGCAAAAGTGGTTTCCTGCTCCAACACAAGTGCAAAAAGTGGTTTTTCAACACTAACACAAGTGCGAAAAGTGGTTTTTCAACACTAACACAAGTGCGAAAAGTGGTTTTTCAACACTAACACAAGTGCGAAAAGTGGTTTTTCAACACTATCACAAGTGCAAAAAGTGTTTTTTCCACACTAATATAAGTGCAAAAGTGGTTTCCTGCACCAACACAAGTGCGAAAAGTGGTTTTTCAACACTAACACAAGTGCGAAAAGTGGTTTTTCAACACTACCACAAGTGCGATAAGTGGTTTTTCCACACTAATACAAGTGCAAAAGTGGTTTCCTGCACCAACACAAGTGCGAAAAGTGGATTTTCAACACTAACACAAGTGCGAAAAGTGGTTTTTCCACACTAATACAAGTGCAAAAGTGGTTTCCTGCACCAACACAAGTGCGAAAAGTGGTTTTTCAACACTAACACAAGTGCGAAAAGTGGTTTTTCAACACTAACACAAGAGCGAAAAGTGTTTTTTCCACACTAATACAAGTGCAAAAGTGGTTTCCTGCACCAACACAAGTGCGAAAAGTGGTTTTTCAACACTAACACAAGTGTGAAAAGTGATTTTACAACACTAACACAAGTGCGAAAAGTGGTTTTTCAACACTAACACAAGTGCGAAAAGTGATTTTTCCACACTAATACAAGTGCAATAGTGGTTTCCTGCACCAACACAAGTGCGAAAAGTGGTTTTTCAACACTAACAAAAGTGCGAAAAGTGGTTTTTCAACACTATCACAAGTGCAAAAAGTCTTTATTCCACACTAATACAAGTGCAAAAGTGGTTTCCTGCACCAACACGAGTGCGAAAAGTGGTTTTTCAACACTAACACAAGTGCGAAAAGTGGCTTTTCAACACTAACACAAGTGCGAAAAGTGGTTTTTCCACACTAATACAAGTGCAAAAGTGGTTTCCTGCACCAACACAAGTGCGAAAAGTGGTTTTTCAACACTAACACAAGTGCGAAAAGTGGTTTTTCAACACTAACACAAGTGCGGAAAATGGTTTTTCAACACTAACACAAGTGCGAAAAGTGTTTTTTCCACACTAATACAAGTGCAAAAGTGGTTTCCTGCACCAACACAAGTGCGAAAAGTGGTTTTTCAACACTAACACAAGTGCGAAAAGTGGTTTTTCAACACTATGACAAGTGCAAAAAGTGTTTTTTCCACACTCACACAAGTGCAAAAGTGGTTTCCTGCACCAACACAAGTGCGAAAAGTGGTTTTTCAACACTAACTCAAGTGCGAAAAGTGGTTTTTCAACACTAACACAAGTGCGAAAAGTGGTTTTTCAACACTATCACAAGTGCCAAAAGTGTTTTTTCCACACTAATACAAGTGCAAAAGTGGTTTCCTGCACCAACACAAGTGCGAAAAGTGGTTTTTCAACACTAACACAAATGCGAAAAGTGGTTTTCCAACACTAACACAAGTGCGAAAAGTGGTTTTTCCACACTAATACAAGTGCAATAGTGGTTTCCTGCACCAACACAAGTGCGAAAAGTGGTTTTTCAACACTATCAAAAGTGCAAAAAGTGTTTTTTCCACACTAATACAAGTGCAAAAGTGGTTTCCTGCACCAACACAAGTGCGAAAAGTGGTTTTTCAACACTAACACAAGTGCGAAAAGTGGTTTTTCAACACTAACACAATTGCGAAAAGTGGTTTTTCAACACTAACACAAGTGCGAAAAGTGTTTTTTCCACACTAATACAAGTGCAAAAGTGGTTTCCTGCACCAACACAAGTGCGAAAAGTGGTTTTTCAACACTAACACAAGTGCGAAAAGTGGTTTTTCAACACTAACACAAGTGCGAAAAGTGGTTTTTCAACACTATCACAAGTGCAAAAAGTGTTTTTTCCACACTAATACAAGTGCAAAAGTGGTTTCCTGCACCAACACATGTGTGAAAAGTGGTTTTTCAACACTAACACAAGTGCGAAAAGTGGTTTTTCAACACTAACACAAGTGCGAAAAGTGGTTTTTCCACACTAATACAAGTGCAAAAGTGGTTTCCTGCACCAACACAAGTGCGAAAAGTGGTTTTTCAACACTAACACAAGTGCGAAAAGTGGTTTTTCAACACTAACACAAGTGCAAAAAGTGGTTTTTCAACACTAACACAAGAGCGAAAAGTGTTTTTTCCACACTAATACAAGTGCAAAAGTGGTTTCCTGCACCAACACAAGTGCGAAAAGTGGTTTTTCAACACTAACACAAGTGCGATAAGTGGTTTTTCAACACTAACACAAGTGCGAAAAGTGGTTTTTCAACACTAACATAAGTGCGAAAAGTGATTTTTCCACACTAATACAAGTGCAAAAGTGGTTTCCTGCACCAACACAAGTGCGAAAAGTGGTTTTTCAACACTAACAAAAGTGCGAAAAGTGGTGTTTCAACACTATCACAAGTGCAAAAAGTCTTTATTTCACACTAATACAAGTGCAAAAGTGGTTTCCTGCACCAACACAAGTGCGAAAAGTGGTTTTTCAACACTAACACAAGTGCGAAAAGTGGCTTTTCAATACTAACACAAGTGCGAAAAGTGGTTTTTCCACACTAATACAAGTGCAAAAGTGGTTTCCTGCACCAACACAAGTGCGAAAAGTGGTTTTTCAACACTAACACAAGTGCGAAAAGTGATTTTTCAACACTAACGCAAGTGCGAAAAGTGGTTTTTCAACACTAACACAAGTGCGAAAAGTGTTTTTTCCACACTAATACAAGTGCAAAAGTGGTTTCCTGCACCAACACAAGTGCGAAAAGTGGTTTTTCAACACTAACACAAGTGCGAAAAGTGTTTTTTCCACACTAATACAAGTGCAAAAGTGGTTTCCTGCACCAACACAAGTGCGAAAAGTGGTTTTTCAACACTAACACAAGTGCGAAAAGTGGTTTTTCAACACTAACACAAGTGCGAAAAGTGGTTTTTCAACACTATCACAAGTGCAAAAAGTGTTTTTTCCACACTAATACAAGTGCAAAAGTGGTTTCCTGCACCAACACATGTGCGAAAAGTGGTTTTTCAACACTAACACAAGTGCGAAAAGTGGTTTTTCAACACTAACACAAGTGCGAAAAGTGGTTTTTCCACACTAATACAAGTGCAAAAGTGGTTTCCTGCACCAACACAAGTGCGAAAAGTGGTTTTTCAACACTAACACAAGTGCGAAAAGTGGTTTTTCAACACTAACACAAGTGCAAAAAGTGGTTTTTCAACACTAACACAAGAGCGAAAAGTGTTTTTTCCACACTAATACAAGTGCAAAAGTGGTTTCCTGCACCAACACAAGTGCGAAAAGTGGTTTTTCAACACTAACACAAGTGCGAAAAGTGGTTTTTCAACACTAACACAAGTGCAAAAAGTGGTTTTTCAACACTAACACAAGAGCGAAAAGTGTTTTTTCCACACTAATACAAGTGCAAAAAGTGGTTTTTCAACACTAACACAAGAGCGAAAAGTGTTTTTTCCACACTAATACAAGTGCAAAAGTGGTTTCCTGCACCAACACAAGTGTGAAAAGTGGTTTTTCAACACTAACACAAGTGCGATAAGTGGTTTTTCCACACTAATACAAGTGCAAAAGTGGTTTCCTGCACCAACACAAGTGCGAAAAGTGGTTTTTCAACACTAACACAAGTGCGAAAAGTGATTTTTCAACACTAACACAAGTGCGAAAAGTGGTTTTTCAACACTAACACAAGTGCGAAAAGTGGTTTTTCAACACTAACACAATTGCGAAAAGTGGTTTTTCAACACTAACACAAGTGCGAAAAGTGTTTTTTCCACACTAATACAAGTGCAAAAGTGGTTTCCTGCACCAACACAAGTGTGAAAAGTGGTTTTTCAACACTAACACAAGTGCGAAAAGTGGTTTTTCAACACTAACACAAGTGCGAAAAGTGGTTTTTCCACACTAATACAAGTGCAAAAGTGGTTTCCTGCACCAACACAAGTGCGAAAAGTGGTTTTTCAACACTAACACAAGTGCGAAAAGTGGTTTTTCAACACTAACACAAGTGCAAAAAGTGGTTTTTCAACACTAACACAAGAGCGAAAAGTGTTTTTTCCACACTAATACAAGTGCAAAAGTGGTTTCCTGCACCAACACAAGTGCGAAAAGTGGTTTTTCAACACTAACACAAGTGCGATAAGTGGTTTTTCAACACTAACACAAGTGCGAAAAGTGGTTTTTCAACACTAACATAAGTGCGAAAAGTGATTTTTCCACACTAATACAAGTGCAAAAGTGGTTTCCTGCACCAACACAAGTGCGAAAAGTGGTTTTTCAACACTAACAAAAGTGCGAAAAGTGGTTTTTCAACACTATCACAAGTGCAAAAAGTCTTTATTCCACACTAATACAAGTGCAAAGTGCAAAAGTGGTTTCCTGCACCAACACAAGTGCGAAAAGTGGTTTTTCAACACTAACACAAGTGCGAAAAGTGGCTTTTCAACACGAACACAAGTGCGAAAAGTGGTTTTTCCACACTAATACAAGTGCAAAAGTGGTTTCCTGCACCAACACAAGTGCGAAAAGTGGTTTTTCAACACTAACACAAGTGCGAAAAGTGATTTTTCAACACTAACGCAAGTGCGAAAAGTGGTTTTTCAACACTAACACAAGTGCGAAAAGTGTTTTTTCCACACTAATACAAGTGCAAAAGTGGTTTCCTGTACCAACACAAGTGCGAAAAGTGGTTTTTCAACACTAACACAAGTGCGAAAAGTGTTTTTTCCACACTAATACAAGTGCAAAAGTGGTTTCCTGCACCAACACAAGTGCGAAAAGTGGTTTTTCAACACTAACACAAGTGCGAAAAGTGGTTTTTCAACACTAACACAAGTGCGAAAAGTGGTTTTTCAACACTATCACAAGTGCAAAAAGTGTTTTTTCCACACTAATACAAGTGCAAAAGTGGTTTCCTGCACCAACACATGTGCGAAAAGTGGTTTTTCAACACTAACACAAGTGCGAAAAGTGGTTTTTCAACACTAACACAAGTGCGAAAAGTGGTTTTTCCACACTAATACAAGTGCAAAAGTGGTTTCCTGCACCAACACAAGTGCGAAAAGTGGTTTTTCAACACTAACACAAGTGCGAAAAGTGGTTTTTCAACACTAACACAAGTGCAAAAAGTGGTTTTTCAACACTAACACAAGAGCGAAAAGTGTTTTTTCCACACTAATACAAGTGCAAAAGTGGTTTCCTGCACCAACACAAGTGCGAAAAGTGGTTTTTCAACACTAACACAAGTGCGAAAAGTGGTTTTTCAACACTAACACAAGTGCAAAAAGTGGTTTTTCAACACTAACACAAGAGCGAAAAGTGTTTTTTCCACACTAATACAAGTGCAAAAAGTGGTTTTTCAACACTAACACAAGAGCGAAAAGTGTTTTTTCCACACTAATACAAGTGCAAAAGTGGTTTCCTGCACCAACACAAGTGCGAAAAGTGGTTTTTCAACACTAACACAAGTGCGATAAGTGGTTTTTCCACACTAATACAAGTGCAAAAGTGGTTTCCTGCACCAACACAAGTGCGAAAAGTGGTTTTTCAACACTAACACAAGTGCGATAAGTGGTTTTTCAACACTAACACAAGTGCGAAAAGTGGTTTTTCAACACTAACAAAAGTGCGAAAAGTGGTTTTTCAACACTATCACAAGTGCAAAAAGTCTTTATTCCACACTAATACAAGTGCAAAAGTGGTTTCCTGCACCAACACAAGTGCGAAAAGTGGTTTTTCAACACTAACACAAGTGCGAAAAGTGGCTTTTCAACACTAACACAAGTGCGAAAAGTGGTTTTTCCACACTAATACAAGTGCAAAAGTGGTTTTACAACACTAACACAAGTGCGAAAAGTGGCTTTTCAACACTAACACAAGTGCGAAAAGTGGTTTTTCCACACTAATACAAGTGCAAAAGTGGTTTCCTGCACCAACACAAGTGCGAAAAGTGGTTTTTCAACACTAACACAAGTGCGAAAAGTGGTTTTTCAACACCAACACAAGTGCGAAAAGTGGTTTTTCAACACTAACACAAGTGCGAAAAGTGGTTTTTTAACACTATGACAAGTGCAAAAAGTGTTTTTTCCACACTCATACAAGTGCAAAAGTGGTTTCCTGCACCAACACAAGTGCGAAAAGTGGTTTTTCAACACTAACTCAAGTGCGAAAAGTGGTTTTTCAACACTAACACAAGTGCGAAAAGTGGATTTTCAACACTATCACAAGTGCAAAAAGTGTTTTTTCCACACTAATACAAGTGCAAAAGTGGTTTCCTGCACCAACACAAGTGCAAAAAGTGGTTTTTCAACACTAACACAAGTGCGAAAAGTGGCTTTTCAACACTAACACAAGTGCGAAAAGTGGTTTTTCCACACTAATACAAGTGCAAAAGTGGTTTCCTGCACCAACACAAGTGCGAAAAGTGGTTTTTCAACACTAACACAAGTGCGAAAAGTGATTTTTCAACACTAACGCAAGTGCGAAAAGTGGTTTTTCAACACTAACACAAGTGCGAAAAGTGTTTTTTCCACACTAATACAAGTGCAAAAGTGGTTTCCTGCACCAACACAAGTGCGAAAAGTGGTTTTTCAACACTAACACAAGTGCGAAAAGTGTTTTTTCCACACTAATACAAGTGCAAAAGTGGTTTCCTGCACCAACACAAGTGCGAAAAGTGGTTTTTCAACACTAACACAAGTGCGAAAAGTGGTTTTTCAACACTAACACAAGTGCGAAAAGTGGTTTTTCAACACTATCACAAGTGCAAAAAGTGTTTTTTCCACACTAATACAAGTGCAAAAGTGGTTTCCTGCACCAACACATGTGCGAAAAGTGGTTTTTCAACACTAACACAAGTGCGAAAAGTGGTTTTTCAACACTAACACAAGTGCGAAAAGTGGTTTTTCAACACTAACACAAGTGCGAAAAGTGGTTTTTCCACACTAATACAAGTGCAAAAGTGGTTTCCTGCACCAACACAAGTGCGAAAAGTGGTTTTTCAACACTAACACAAGTGCGAAAAGTGGTTTTTCAACACTAACACAAGTGCAAAAAGTGGTTTTTCAACACTAACACAAGAGCGAAAAGTGTTTTTTCCACACTAATACAAGTGCAAAAGTGGTTTCCTGCACCAACACAAGTGCGAAAAGTGGTTTTTCAACACTAACACAAGTGCGAAAAGTGGTTTTTCAACACTAACACAAGTGCAAAAAGTGGTTTTTCAACACTAACACAAGAGCGAAAAGTGTTTTTTCCACACTAATACAAGTGCAAAAAGTGGTTTTTCAACACTAATACAAGAGCGAAAAGTGTTTTTTCCACACTAATACAAGTGCAAAAGTGGTTTCCTGCACCAACACAAGTGCGAAAAGTGGTTTTTCAACACTAACACAAGTGCGATAAGTGGTTTTTCCACACTAATACAAGTGCAAAAGTGGTTTCCTGCACCAACACAAGTGCGAAAAGTGGTTTTTCAACACTAACACAAGTGCGATAAGTGGTTTTTCAACACTAACACAAGTGCGAAAAGTGGTTTTTCAACACTAACAAAAGTGCGAAAAGTGGTTTTTCAACACTATCACAAGTGCAAAAAGTCTTTATTCCACACTAATACAAGTGCAAAAGTGGTTTCCTGCACCAACACAAGTGCGAAAAGTGGTTTTTCAACACTAACACAAGTGCGAAAAGTGGCTTTTCAACACTAACACAAGTGCGAAAAGTGGTTTTTCCACACTAATACAAGTGCAAAAGTGGTTTTACAACACTAACACAAGTGCGAAAAGTGGCTTTTCAACACTAACACAAGTGCGAAAAGTGGTTTTTCCACACTAATACAAGTGCAAAAGTGGTTTCCTGCACCAACACAAGTGCGAAAAGTGGTTTTTCAACACTAACACAAGTGCGAAAAGTGGTTTTTCAACACCAACACAAGTGCGAAAAGTGGTTTTTCAACACTAACACAAGTGCGAAAAGTGGTTTTTTAACACTATGACAAGTGCAAAAAGTGTTTTTTCCACACTCATACAAGTGCAAAAGTGGTTTCCTGCACCAACACAAGTGCGAAAAGTGGTTTTTCAACACTAACTCAAGTGCGAAAAGTGGTTTTTCAACACTAACACAAGTGCGAAAAGTGGATTTTCAACACTATCACAAGTGCAAAAAGTGTTTTTTCCACACTAATACAAGTGCAAAAGTGGTTTCCTGCACCAACACAAGTGCAAAAAGTGGTTTTTCAACACTAACACAAGTGCGAAAAGTGGTTTTTCAACACTATCACAAGTGCAAAAAGTGTTTTTCCACACTAATACAAGTGCAAAAGTGGTTTCCTGCTCCAACACAAGTGCAAAAAGTGGTTTTTCAACACTAACACAAGTGCGAAAAGTGGTTTTTCAACACTAACACAAGTGCGAAAAGTGGTTTTTCAACACTAACACAAGTGCGAAAAGTGGTTTTTCAACACTATCACAAGTGCAAAAAGTGTTTTTTCCACACTAATATAAGTGCAAAAGTGGTTTCCTGCACCAACACAAGTGCGAAAAGTGGTTTTTCAACACTAACACAAGTGCGAAAAGTGGTTTTTCAACACTACCACAAGTGCGATAAGTGGTTTTTCCACACTAATACAAGTGCAAAAGTGGTTTCCTGCACCAACACAAGTGCGAAAAGTGGATTTTCAACACTAACACAAGTGCGAAAAGTAGTTTTTCAACACTAACACAAGTGCGAAAAGTGGTTTTTCCACACTAATACAAGTGCAAAAGTGGTTTCCTGCACCAACACAAGTGCGAAAAGTGGTTTTTCAACACTAACACAAGTGCGAAAACTGGTTTTTCAACACTAACACAAGTGCGAAAAGTGTTTTTGCCACACTAATACAAGTGCAAAAGTGGTTTCCTGCACCAACACAAGTGCGAAAAGTGGTTTTTCAACACTAACACAAGTGCGAAAAGTGGTTTTTTCACACTAATACAAGTGCAAAAGTGGTTTCCTGCACCAACACAAGTGCGAAAAGTGGTTTTTCAACACTAACACAAGTGCGAAAAGTGGTTTTTCAACACTAACACAAGTGCGAAAAGTGTTTTTTCCACACTAATACAAGTGCAAAAGTGGTTTCCTGCACCAACACAAGTGCGAAAAGTGGTATTTCAACACTAACACAAGTGCAAAAAGTGGTTTTTCAACACTATCACAAGTGCAAAAAGTGTTTTTTCCACACTAATACAAGTGCAAAAGTGGTTTCCTGCACCAACACAAGTGCGAAAAGTGGTTTTTCAACACTAACACAAGTGCGAAAAGTGGTTTTTCAACACTAACACAAGTGCGAAAAGTGGTTTTTCAACACTAACACAAGTGCGAAAAGTGGTTTTTCCACACTAATACAAGTGCAAAAGTGGTTTCCTGCACCAACACAAGTGCGAAAAGTGGTTTTACAACACTAACACAAGTGCGAAAAGTGGCTTTTCAACACTAACACAAGTGCGAAAAGTGGTTTTTCCACACTAATACAAGTGCAAAAGTGGTTTCCTGCACCAACACAAGTGCAAAAGTGGTTTTACAACACTAACACAAGTGCGAAAAGTGGCTTTTCAACACTAACACAAGTGCGAAAAGTGGTTTTTCCACACTAATACAAGTGCAAAAGTGGTTTCCTGCACCAACACAAGTGCGAAAAGTGGTTTTTCAACACTAACACAAGTGCGAAAAGTGGTTTTTCAACACCAACACAAGTGCGAAAAGTGGTTTTTCAACACTAACACAAGTGCGAAAAGTGTTTTTTCCACACTAATACAAGTGCAAAAGTGGTTTCCTGCACCAACACAAATGCGAAAAGTGGTTTTTCAACACTAACACAAGTGCAAAAAGTGGTTTTACAACACTAACACAAGTGCGAAAAGTTGTTTTTCAACACTAACACAAGTGTGAAAAGTGGTTTTTCCACACTAATACAAGTGCAAAAGTGGTTTCCTGCACCAACACAAGTGCGAAAAGTGGTTTTTCAACACTAACAAAAGTGCGAAAAGTGGTTTTTCAACACTATCACAAGTGCAAAAAGTCTTTATTCCACACTAATACAAGTGCAAAAGTGGTTTCCTGCACCAACACGAGTGCGAAAAGTGGTTTTTCAACACTAACACAAGTGCGAAAAGTGGCTTTTCAACACTAACACAAGTGCGAAAAGTGGTTTTTCCACACTAATACAAGTGCAAAAGTGGTTTCCTGCACCAACACAAGTGCGAAAAGTGGTTTTTCAACACTAACACAAGTGCGAAAAGTGGTTTTTCAACACTAACACAAGTGCGAAAAGTGGTTTTTCAACACTAACACAAGTGCGAAAAGTGTTTTTTCCACACTAATACAAGTGCAAAAGTGGTTTCCTGCACCAACACAAGTGCGAAAAGTGGTTTTTCAACACTAACACAAGTGCGAAAAGTGGTTTTTCAACACTATGACAAGTGCAAAAAGTGTTTTTTCCACACTCATACAAGTGCAAAAGTGGTTTCCTGCACCAACACAAGTGCGAAAAGTGGTTTTTCAACACTAACTCAAGTGCGAAAAGTGGTTTTTCAACACTAACACAAGTGCGAAAAGTGGTTTTTCAACACTATCACAAGTGCCAAAAGTGTTTTTTCCACACTAATACAAGTGCAAAAGTGGTTTCCTGCACCAACACAAGTGCGAAAAGTGGTTTTTCAACACTAACACAAATGCGAAAAGTGGTTTTCCAACACTAACACAAGTGCGAAAAGTGGTTTTTCCACACTAATACAAGTGCAATAGTGGTTTCCTGCACCAACACAAGTGCGAAAAGTGGTTTTCAACACTATCAAAAGTGCAAAAAGTGTTTTTTCCACACTAATACAAGTGCAAAAGTGGTTTCCTGCACCAACACAAGTGCGAAAAGTGGTTTTTCAACACTAACACAAGTGCGAAAAGTGGTTTTTCAACACTAACACAATTGCGAAAAGTGGTTTTTCAACACTAACACAAGTGCGAAAAGTGTTTTTTCCACACTAATACAAGTGCAAAAGTGGTTTCCTGCACCAACACAAGTGCGAAAAGTGGTTTTTCAACACTAACACAAGTGCGAAAAGTGGTTTTTCAACACTAACACAAGTGCGAAAAGTGGTTTTTCAACACTATCACAAGTGCAAAAAGTGTTTTTTCCACACTAATACAAGTGCAAAAGTGGTTTCCTGCACCAACACATGTGCGAAAAGTGGTTTTTCAACACTAACACAAGTGCGAAAAGTGGTTTTTCAACACTAACACAAGTGCGAAAAGTGGTTTTTCCACACTAATACAAGTGCAAAAGTGGTTTCTGCACCAACACAAGTGCGAAAAGTGGTTTTTCAACACTAACACAAGTGCGAAAAGTGGTTTTTCAACACTAACACAAGTGCAAAAAGTGGTTTTTCAACACTAACACAAGAGCGAAAAGTGTTTTTTCCACACTAATACAAGTGCAAAAGTGGTTTCCTGCACCAACACAAGTGCGAAAAGTGGTTTTTCAACACTAACACAAGTGCGATAAGTGGTTTTTCAACACTAACACAAGTGCGAAAAGTGGTTTTTCAACACTAACATAAGTGCGAAAAGTGATTTTTCCACACTAATACAAGTGCAAAAGTGGTTTCCTGCACCAACACAAGTGCGAAAAGTGGTTTTTCAACACTAACAAAAGTGCGAAAAGTGGTTTTTCAACACTATCACAAGTGCAAAAAGTCTTTATTCCACACTAATACAAGTGCAAAAGTGGTTTCCTGCACCAACACAAGTGCGAAAAGTGGTTTTTCAACACTAACACAAGTGCGAAAAGTGGCTTTTCAACACTAACACAAGTGCGAAAAGTGGTTTTTCCACACTAATACAAGTGCAAAAGTGGTTTCCTGCACCAACACAAGTGCGAAAAGTGGTTTTTCAACACTAACACAAGTGCGAAAAGTGATTTTTCAACACTAACGCAAGTGCGAAAAGTGGTTTTTCAACACTAACACAAGTGCGAAAAGTGTTTTTTCCACACTAATACAAGTGCAAAAGTGGTTTCCTGCACCAACACAAGTGCGAAAAGTGGTTTTTCAACACTAACACAAGTGCGAAAAGTGTTTTTTCCACACTAATACAAGTGCAAAAGTGGTTTCCTGCACCAACACAAGTGCGAAAAGTGGTTTTTCAACACTAACACAAGTGCGAAAAGTGGTTTTTCAACACTAACACAAGTGCGAAAAGTGGTTTTTCAACACTATCACAAGTGCAAAAAGTGTTTTTTCCACACTAATACAAGTGCAAAAGTGGTTTCCTGCACCAACACATGTGCGAAAAGTGGTTTTTCAACACTAACACAAGTGCGAAAAGTGGTTTTTCAACACTAACACAAGTGCGAAAAGTGGTTTTTCCACACTAATACAAGTGCAAAAGTGGTTTCCTGCACCAACACAAGTGCAAAAAGTGGTTTTTCAACACTAACACAAGTGCGAAAAGTGGTTTTTCAACACTAACACAAGTGCAAAAAGTGGTTTTTCAACACTAACACAAGAGCGAAAAGTGTTTTTTCCACACTAATACAAGTGCAAAAGTGGTTTCCTGCACCAACACAAGTGCGAAAAGTGGTTTTTCAACACTAACACAAGTGCGAAAAGTGGTTTTTCAACACTAACACAAGTGCAAAAAGTGGTTTTTCAACACTAACACAAGAGCGAAAAGTGTTTTTTCCACACTAATACAAGTGCAAAAAGTGGTTTTTCAACACTAACACAAGAGCGAAAAGTGTTTTTTCCACACTAATACAAGTGCAAAAGTGGTTTCCTGCACCAACACAAGTGCGAAAAGTGGTTTTTCAACACTAACACAAGTGCGATAAGTGGTTTTTCCACACTAATACAAGTGCAAAAGTGGTTTCCTGCACCAACACAAGTGCGAAAAGTGGTTTTTCAACACTAACACAAGTGCGATAAGTGGTTTTTCAACACTAACACAAGTGCGAAAAGTGGTTTTTCAACACTAACAAAAGTGCGAAAAGTGGTTTTTCAACACTATCACAAGTGCAAAAAGTCTTTATTCCACACTAATACAAGTGCAAAAGTGGTTTCCTGCACCAACACAAGTGCGAAAAGTGGTTTTTCAACACTAACACAAGTGCGAAAAGTGGCTTTTCAACACTAACACAAGTGCGAAAAGTGGTTTTTCCACACTAATACAAGTGCAAAAGTGGTTTTACAACACTAACACAAGTGCGAAAAGTGGCTTTTCAACACTAACACAAGTGCGAAAAGTGGTTTTTCCACACTAATACAAGTGCAAACGTGGTTTCCTGCACCAACACAAGTGCGAAAAGTGGTTTTTCAACACTAACACAAGTGCGAAAAGTGGTTTTTCAACACCAACACAAGTGCGAAAAGTGGTTTTTCAACACTAACACAAGTGCGAAAAGTGGTTTTTTAACACTATGACAAGTGCAAAAAGTGTTTTTTCCACACTCATACAAGTGCAAAAGTGGTTTCCTGCACCAACACAAGTGCGAAAAGTGGTTTTTCAACACTAACTCAAGTGCGAAAAGTGGTTTTTCAACACTAACACAAGTGCGAAAAGTGGATTTTCAACACTATCACAAGTGCAAAAAGTGTTTTTTCCACACTAATACAAGTGCAAAAGTGGTTTCCTGCACCAACACAAGTGCAAAAAGTGGTTTTTCAACACTATCACAAGTGCAAAAAGTGTTTTTCCACACTAATACAAGTGCAAAAGTGGTTTCCTGCTCCAACACAAGTGCGAAAAGTGGTTTTTCAACACTAACACAAGTGCGAAAAGTGGTTTTTCAACACTAACACAAGTGCGAAAAGTGGTTTTTCAACACTATCACAAGTGCAAAAAGTGTTTTTTCCACACTAATATAAGTGCAAAAGTGGTTTCCTGCACCAACACAAGTGCGAAAAGTGGTTTTTCAACACTAACACAAGTGCGAAAAGTGGTTTTTCAACACTACCACAAGTGCGATAAGTGGTTTTTCCACACTAATACAAGTGTAAAAGTGGTTTCCTGCACCAACACAAGTGCGAAAAGTGGATTTTCAACACTAACTCAAGTGCGAAAAGTGGTTTTTCAACACTAACACAAGTGCGAAAAGTGGTTTTTCAACACTATCACAAGTGCAAAAAGTGTTTTTTCCACACTCATACAAGTGCAAAAGTGGTTTCCTGCACCAACACAAGTGCGAAAAGTGGTTTTTCAACACTAACACAAGTGCGAAAAGTGGTTTTTCAACACTACCACAAGTGCGATAAGTGGTTTTTCCACACTAATACAAGTGCAAAAGTGGTTTCCTGCACCAACACAAGTGCGAAAAGTGGATTTTCAACACTAACTCAAGTGCGAAAAGTGGTTTTTCAACACTAACACAAGTGCGAAAAGTGGTTTTTCAACACTATGACAAGTGCAAAAAGTGTTTTTTCCACACTCATACAAGTGCAAAAGTGGTTTCCTGCACCAACACAAGTGCGAAAAGTGGTTTTTCAACACTAACTCAAGTGCGAAAAGTGGTTTTTCAACACTAACACAAGTGCGAAAAGTGGTTTTTCAACACCATCACAAGTGCCAAAAGTGTTTTTTCCACACTAATACAAGTGCAAAAGTGGTTTCCTGCACCAACACAAGTGCGAAAAGTGGTTTTTCAACACTAACACAAATGCGAAAAGTGGTTTTCCAACACTAACACAAGTGCGAAAAGTGGTTTTTCCACACTAATACAAGTGCAATAGTGGTTTCCTGCACCAACACAAGTGCGAAAAGTGGTTTTTCAACACTATCAAAAGTGCAAAAAGTGTTTTTTCCACACTAATACAAGTGCAAAAGTGGTTTCCTGCACCAACACAAGTGCGAAAAGTGGTTTTTCAACACTAACACAAGTGCGAAAAGTGGTTTTTCAACACTAACACAATTGCGAAAAGTGGTTTTTCAACACTAACACAAGTGCGAAAAGTGTTTTTTCCACACTAATACAAGTGCAAAAGTGGTTTCCTGCACCAACACAAGTGCGAAAAGTGGTTTTTCAACACTAACACAAGTGCGAAAAGTGGTTTTTCAACACTAACACAAGTGCGAAAAGTGGTTTTTCAACACTATCACAAGTGCAAAAAGTGTTTTTTCCACACTAATACAAGTGCAAAAGTGGTTTCCTGCACCAACACATGTGCGAAAAGTGGTTTTTCAACACTAACACAAGTGCGAAAAGTGGTTTTTCAACACTAACACAAGTGCGAAAAGTGGTTTTTCCACACTAATACATGTGCAAAAGTGGTTTCTGCACCAACACAAGTGCGAAAAGTGGTTTTTCAACACTAACACAAGTGCGAAAAGTGGTTTTTCAACACTAACACAAGTGCAAAAAGTGGTTTTTCAACACTAACACAAGAGCGAAAAGTGTTTTTTCCACACTAATACAAGTGCAAAAGTGGTTTCCTGCACCAGCACAAGTGCGAAAAGTGGTTTTTCAACACTAACACAAGTGCGATAAGTGGTTTTTCAACACTAACACAAGTGCGAAAAGTGGTTTTTCAACACTAACATAAGTGCGAAAAGTGATTTTTCCACACTAATACAAGTGCAAAAGTGGTTTCCTGCACCAACACAAGTGCGAAAAGTGGTTTTTCAACACTAACAAAAGTGCGAAAAGTGGTTTTTCAACACTATCACAAGTGCAAAAAGTCTTTATTCCACACTAATACAAGTGCAAAAGTGGTTTCCTGCACCAACACAAGTGCGAAAAGTGGTTTTTCAACACTAACACAAGTGCGAAAAGTGGCTTTTCAACACTAACACAAGTGCGAAAAGTGGTTTTTCCACACTAATACAAGTGCAAAAGTGGTTTCCTGCACCAACACAAGTGCGAAAAGTGGTTTTTCAACACTAACACAAGTGCGAAAAGTGATTTTTCAACACTAACGCAAGTGCGAAAAGTGGTTTTTCAACACTAACACAAGTGCGAAAAGTGTTTTTTCCACACTAATACAAGTGCAAAAGTGGTTTCCTGCACCAACACAAGTGCGAAAAGTGGTTTTTCAACACTAACACAAGTGCGAAAAGTGTTTTTTCCACACTAATACAAGTGCAAAAGTGGTTTCCTGCACCAACACAAGTGCGAAAAGTGGTTTTTCAACACTAACACAAGTGCGAAAAGTGGTTTTTCCACACTAATACATGTGCAAAAGTGGTTTCTGCACCAACACAAGTGCGAAAAGTGGTTTTTCAACACTAACACAAGTGCGAAAAGTGGTTTTTCAACACTAACACAAGTGCAAAAAGTGGTTTTTCAACACTAACACAAGAGCGAAAAGTGTTTTTTCCACACTAATACAAGTGCAAAAGTGGTTTCCTGCACCAACACAAGTGCGAAAAGTGGTTTTTCAACACTAACACAAGTGCGATAAGTGGTTTTTCAACACTAACACAAGTGCGAAAAGTGGTTTTTCAACACTAACATAAGTGCGAAAAGTGATTTTTCCACACTAATACAAGTGCAAAAGTGGTTTCCTGCACCAACACAAGTGCGAAAAGTGGTTTTTCAACACTAACAAAAGTGCGAAAAGTGGTTTTTCAACACTATCACAAGTGCAAAAAGTCTTTATTCCACACTAATACAAGTGCAAAAGTGGTTTCCTGCACCAACACAAGTGTGAAAAGTGGTTTTTCAACACTAACACAAGTGCGAAAAGTGGCTTTTCAACACTAACACAAGTGCGAAAAGTGGTTTTTCCACACTAATACAAGTGCAAAAGTGGTTTCCTGCACCAACACAAGTGCGAAAAGTGGTTTTTCAACACTAACACAAGTGCGAAAAGTGATTTTTCAACACTAACGCAAGTGCGAAAAGTGGTTTTTCAACACTAACACAAGTGCGAAAAGTGTTTTTTCCACACTAATACAAGTGCAAAAGTGGTTTCCTGCACCAACACAAGTGCGAAAAGTGGTTTTTCAACACTAACACAAGTGCGAAAAGTGTTTTTTCCACACTAATACAAGTGCAAAAGTGGTTTCCTGCACCAACACAAGTGCGAAAAGTGGTTTTTCAACACTAACACAAGTGCGAAAAGTGGTTTTTCAACACTAACACAAGTGCGAAAAGTGGTTTTTCAACACTATCACAAGTGCAAAAAGTGTTTTTTCCACACTAATACAAGTGCAAAAGTGGTTTCCTGCACCAACACATGTGCGAAAAGTGGTTTTTCAACACTAACACAAGTGCGAAAAGTGGTTTTTCAACACTAACACAAGTGCGAAAAGTGGTTTTTCCACACTAATACAAGTGCAAAAGTGGTTTCCTGCACCAACACAAGTGCAAAAAGTGGTTTTTCAACACTAACACAAGTGCGAAAAGTGGTTTTTCAACACTAACACAAGTGCAAAAAGTGGTTTTTCAACACTAACACAAGAGCGAAAAGTGTTTTTTCCACACTAATACAAGTGCAAAAGTGGTTTCCTGCACCAACACAAGTGCGAAAAGTGGTTTTTCAACACTAACACAAGTGCGAAAAGTGGTTTTTCAACACTAACACAAGTGCAAAAAGTGGTTTTTCAACACTAACACAAGAGCGAAAAGTGTTTTTTCCACACTAATACAAGTGCAAAAAGTGGTTTTTCAACACTAACACAAGAGCGAAAAGTGTTTTTCCCACACTAATACAAGTGCAAAAGTGGTTTCCTGCACCAACACAAGTGCGAAAAGTGGTTTTTCAACACTAACACAAGTGCGATAAGTGGTTTTTCCACACTAATACAAGTGCAAAAGTGGTTTCCTGCACCAACACAAGTGCGAAAAGTGGTTTTTCAACACTAACACAAGTGCGATAAGTGGTTTTTCAACACTAACACAAGTGCGAAAAGTGGTTTTTCAACACTAACAAAAGTGCGAAAAGTGGTTTTTCAACACTATCACAAGTGCAAAAAGTCTTTATTCCACACTAATACAAGTGCAAAAGTGGTTTCCTGCACCAACACAAGTGCGAAAAGTGGTTTTTCAACACTAACACAAGTGCGAAAAGTGGCTTTTCAACACTAACACAAGTGCGAAAAGTGGTTTTTCCACACTAATACAAGTGCAAAAGTGGTTTTACAACACTAACACAAGTGCGAAAAGTGGCTTTTCAACACTAACACAAGTGCGAAAAGTGGTTTTTCCACACTAATACAAGTGCAAACGTGGTTTCCTGCACCAACACAAGTGCGAAAAGTGGTTTTTCAACACTAACACAAGTGCGAAAAGTGGTTTTTCAACACCAACACAAGTGCGAAAAGTGGTTTTTCAACACTAACACAAGTGCGAAAAGTGGTTTTTTAACACTATGACAAGTGCAAAAAGTGTTTTTTCCACACTCATACAAGTGCAAAAGTGGTTTCCTGCACCAACACAAGTGCGAAAAGTGGTTTTTCAACACTAACTCAAGTGCGAAAAGTGGTTTTTCAACACTAACACAAGTGCGAAAAGTGGATTTTCAACACTATCACAAGTGCAAAAAGTGTTTTTTCCACACTAATACAAGTGCAAAAGTGGTTTCCTGCACCAACACAAGTGCAAAATGTGGTTTTTCAACACTATCACAAGTGCAAAAAGTGTTTTTCCACACTAATACAAGTGCAAAAGTGGTTTCCTGCTCCAACACAAGTGCGAAAAGTGGTTTTTCAACACTAACACAAGTGCGAAAAGTGGTTTTTCAACACTAACACAAGTGCGAAAAGTGGTTTTTCAACACTATCACAAGTGCAAAAAGTGTTTTTTCCACACTAATATAAGTGCAAAAGTGGTTTCCTGCACCAACACAAGTGCGAAAAGTGGTTTTTCAACACTAACACAAGTGCGAAAAGTGGTTTTTCAACACTACCACAAGTGTGATAAGTGGTTTTTCCACACTAATACAAGTGCAAAAGTGGTTTCCTGCACCAACACAAGTGCGAAAAGTGGATTTTCAACACTAACACAAGTGCGAAAAGTAGTTTTTCAACACTAACACAAGTGCGAAAAGTGGTTTTTCCACACTAATACAAGTGCAAAAGTGGTTTCCTGCACCAACACAAGTGCGAAAAGTGGTTTTTCAACACTAACACAAGTGCGAAAAGTGGTTTTTCAACACTAACACAAGTGCGAAAAGTGTTTTTGCCACACTAATACAAGTGCAAAAGTGGTTTCCTGCACCAACACAAGTGCGAAAAGTGGTTTTTCAACACTAACACAAGTGCGAAAAGTGGTTTTTTCACACTAATACAAGTGCAAAAGTGGTTTCCTGCACCAACACAAGTGCGAAAAGTGGTTTTTCAACACTAACACAAGTGCGAAAAGTGGTTTTTCAACACTAACACAAGTGCGAAAAGTGTTTTTTCCACACTAATACAAGTGCAAAAGTGGTTTCCTGCACCAACACAAGTGCGAAAAGTGGTTTTTCAACACTAACACAAGTGCGAAAAGTGGTTTTTCAACACTATCACAAGTGCAAAAAGTGTTTTTTGCACACTAATACAAGTGCAAAAGTGGTTTCCTGCACCAACACAAGTGCGAAAAGTGGTTTTTCAACACTAACACAAGTGCGAAAAGTGGTTTTTCAACACTAACACAAGTGCGAAAAGTGGTTTTTCAACACTAACACAAGTGCGAAAAGTGGTTTTTCCACACTAATACAAGTGCAAAAGTGGTTTCCTGCACCAACACAAGTGCGAAAAGTGGTTTTACAACACTAACACAAGTGCTAAAAGTGGCTTTTCAACACTAACACAAGTGCGAAAAGTGGTTTTTCCACACTAATACAAGTGCAAAAGTGGTTTCCTGCACCAACACAAGTGCAAAAAGTGGTTTTACAACACTAACACAAGTGCGAAAAGTGGCTTTTCAACACTAACACAAGTGCGAAAAGTGGTTTTTCCACACTAATACAAGTGCAAAAGTGGTTTCCTGCACCAACACAAGTGCGAAAAGTGGTTTTTCAACACTAACACAAGTGCGAAAAGTGGTTTTTCAACACTAACACAAGTGCGAAAAGTGGTTTTTCAACACTAACACAAGTGCGAAAAGTGTTTTTTCCACACTAATACAAGTGCAAAAGTGGTTTCCTGCACCAACACAAATGCGAAAAGTGGTTTTTCAACACTAACACAAGTGCGAAAAGTGGTTTTACAACACTAACACAAGTGCGAAAAGTTGTTTTTCAACACTAACACAAGTGTGAAAAGTGGTTTTTCCACACTAATACAAGTGCAAAAGTGGTTTCCTGCACCAACACAAGTGCGAAAAGTGGTTTTTCAACACTAACACAAATGCGAAAAGTGGCTTTTCAACACTAACACAAGAGCGAAAAGTGTTTTTTCCACACTAATACAAGTGCAAAAGTGGTTTCCTGCACCAACACAAATGCGAAAAGTGGTTTTTCAACACTAACACAAGTGCAAAAAGTGGTTTTACAACACTAACACAAGTGCGAAAAGTTGTTTTTCAACACTAACACAAGTGTGAAAAGTGGTTTTTCCACACTAATACAAGTGCAAAAGTGGTTTCCTGCACCAACACAAGTGCGAAAAGTGGTTTTTTCAACACTAACACAAATGCGAAAAGTGGCTTTTCAACACTAACACAAGAGCGAAAAGTGTTTTTTCCACACTAATACAAGTGCAAAAGTGGTTTCCTGCACCAACACAAGTGCGAAAAGTGGTTTTTCAACACTAACACAAGTGCGATAAGTGGTTTTTCAACACTAACACAAGTGCAAAAAGTGGTTTTTCAACACTAACACAAGAGCGAAAAGTGTTTTTTCCACACTAATACAAGTGCAAAAGTGGTTTCCTGCACCAACACAAGTGCGAAAAGTGGTTTTTCAACACTAACACAAGTGCGATAAGTGGTTTTTCAACACTAACACAAGTGCGAAAAGTGGTTTTTCAACACTAACATAAGTGCGAAAAGTGATTTTTCCACACTAATACAAGTGCAAAAGTGGTTTCCTGCACCAACACAAGTGCGAAAAGTGGTTTTTCAACACTAACAAAAGTGCGAAAAGTGGTTTTTCAACACTATCACAAGTGCAAAAAGTCTTTATTCCACACTAATACAAGTGCAAAAGTGGTTTCCTGCACCAACACAAGTGCGAAAAGTGGTTTTTCAACACTAACACAAGTGCGAAAAGTGGCTTTTCAACACTAACACAAGTGCGAAAAGTGGTTTTTCCACACTAATACAAGTGCAAAAGTGGTTTCCTGCACCAACACAAGTGCGAAAAGTGGTTTTTCAACACTAACACAAGTGTGAAAAGTGATTTTTCAACACTAACGCAAGTGCGGAAAGTGGTTTTTCAACACTAACACAAGTGCGAAAAGTGTTTTTTCCACACTAATACAAGTGCAAAAGTGGTTTCCTGCACCAACACAAGTGCGAAAAGTGGTTTTTCAACACTAACACAAGTGCAAAAAGTGTTTTTTCCACACTAATACAAGTGCAAAAGTGGTTTCCTGCACCAACACAAGTGCGAAAAGTGGTTTTTCAACACTAACACAAGTGCGAAAAGTGGTTTTTCAACACTAACACAAGTGCGAAAAGTGGTTTTTCAACACTATCACAACTGCAAAAAGTGTTTTTTCCACACTAATACAAGTGCAAAAGTGGTTTCCTGCACCAACACATGTGCGAAAAGTGGTTTTTCAACACTAACACAAGTGCGAAAAGTGGTTTTTCAACACTAACACAAGTGCGAAAAGTGGTTTTTCCACACTAATACAAGTGCAAAAGTGGTTTCCTGCACCAACACAAGTGCGAAAAGTGGTTTTTCAACACTAACACAAGTGCGAAAAGTGGTTTTTCAACACTAACACAAGTGCAAAAAGTGGTTTTTCAACACTAACACAAGAGCGAAAAGTGTTTTTTCCACACTAATACAAGTGCAAAAGTGGTTTCCTGCACCAACACAAGTGCGAAAAGTGGTTTTTCAACACTAACACAAGTGCGAAAAGTGGTTTTTCAACACTAACACAAGTGCAAAAAGTGGTTTTTCAACACTAACACAAGAGCGAAAAGTGTTTTTTCCACACTAATACAAGTGCAAAAAGTGGTTTTTCAACACTAACACAAGAGCGAAAAGTGTTTTTTCCACACTAATACAAGTGCAAAAGTGGTTTCCTGCACCAACACAAGTGCGAAAAGTGGTTTTTCAACACTAACACAAGTGCGATAAGTGGTTTTTCCACACTAATACAAGTGCAAAAGTGGTTTCCTGCACCAACACAAGTGCGAAAAGTGGTTTTTCAACACTAACACAAGTGCGATAAGTGGTTTTTCAACACTAACACAAGTGCGAAAAGTGGTTTTTCAACACTAACAAAAGTGCGAAAAGTGGTTTTTCAACACTATCACAAGTGCAAAAAGTCTTTATTCCACACTAATACAAGTGCAAAAGTGGTTTCCTGCACCAACACAAGTGCGAAAAGTGGTTTTTCAACACTAACACAAGTGCGAAAAGTGGCTTTTCAACACTAACACAAGTGCGAAAAGTGGTTTTTCCACACTAATACAAGTGCAAAAGTGGTTTTACAACACTAACACAAGTGCGAAAAGTGTCTTTTCAACACTAACACAAGTGCAAAAAGTGGTTTTTCCACACTAATACAAGTGCAAAAGTGGTTTCCTGCACCAACACAAGTGCGAAAAGTGGTTTTTCAACACAAACACAAGTGCGAAAAGTGGTTTTTCAACACCAACACAAGTGCGAAAAGTGGTTTTTCAACACTAACACAAGTGCGAAAAGTGGTTTTTTAACACTATGACAAGTGCAAAAAGTGTTTTTTCCACACTCATACAAGTGCAAAAGTGGTTTCCTGCACCAACACAAGTGCGAAAAGTGGTTTTTCAACACTAACTCAAGTGCGAAAAGTGGTTTTTCAACACTAACACAAGTGCGAAAAGTGGATTTTCAACACTATCACAAGTGCAAAAAGTGTTTTTTCCACACTAATACAAGTGCAAAAGTGGTTTCCTGCACCAACACAAGTGCAAAAAGTGGTTTTTCAACACTAACACAAGTGCGAAAAGTAGTTTTTCAACACTATCACAAGTGCAAAAAGTGTTTTTCCACACTAATACAAGTGCAAAAGTGGTTTCCTGCTCCAACACAAGTGCAAAAAGTGGTTTTTCAACACTAACACAGGTGCGAAAAGTGGTTTTTCAACACTAACACAAGTGCGAAAAGTGGTTTTTCAACACTAACACAAGTGCGAAAAGTGGTTTTTCAACACTATCACAAGTGCAAAAAGTGTTTTTTCCACACTAATATAAGTGCAAAAGTGGTTTCCTGCACCAACACAAGTGCGAAAAGTGGTTTTTCAACACTAACACAAGTGCGAAAAGTGGTTTTTCAACAATACCACAAGTGCGATAAGTGGTTTTTCCACACTAATACAAGTGCAAAAGTGGTTTCCTGCACCAACACAAGTGCGAAAAGTGGATTTTCAACACTAACACAAGTGCGAAAAGTAGTTTTTCAACACTAACACAAGTGCGAAAAGTGGTTTTTCCACACTAATACAAGTGCAAAAGTGGTTTCCTGCACCAACACAAGTGCGAAAAGTGGTTTTTCAACACTAACACAAGTGCGAAAAGTGGTTTTTCAACACTAACACAAGTGCGAAAAGTGTTTTTGCCACACTAATACAAGTGCAAAAGTGGTTTCCTGCACCAACACAAGTGCGAAAAGTGGTTTTTCAACACTAACACAAGTGCGAAAAGTGGTTTTTTCACACTAATACAAGTGCAAAAGTGGTTTCCTGCACCAACACAAGTGCGAAAAGTGGTTTTTCAACACTAACACAAGTGCGAAAAGTGGTTTTTCAACACTAACACAAGTGCGAAAAGTGTTTTTTCCACACTAATACAAGTGCAAAAGTGGTTTCCTGCACCAACACAAGTGCGAAAAGTGGTTTTTCAACACTAACACAAGTGCGAAAAGTGGTTTTTCAACACTATCACAAGTGCAAAAAGTGTTTTTCCCACACTAATACAAGTGCAAAAGTGGTTTCCTGCACCAACACAAGTGCGAAAAGTGGTTTTTCAACACTAACACAAGTGCGAAAAGTGGTTTTTCAACACTAACACAAGTGCGAAAAGTGGTTTTTCAACACTAACACAAGTGCGAAAAGTGGTTTTTCCACACTAATACAAGTGCCAAAGTGGTTTCCTGCACCAACACAAGTGCGAAAAGTGGTTTTACAACACTAACACAAGTGCGAAAAGTGGCTTTTCAACACTAACACAAGTGCGAAAAGTGGTTTTTCCACACTAATACAAGTGCAAAAGTGGTTTCCTGCACCAACACAAGTGCAAAAAGTGGTTTTACAACACTAACACAAGTGCGAAAAGTGGCTTTTCAACACTAACACAAGTGCGAAAAGTGGTTTTTCCACACTAATACAAGTGCAAAAGTGGTTTCCTGCACCAACACAAGTGCGAAAAGTGGTTTTTCAACACTAACACAAGTGCGAAAAGTGGTTTTTCAACACCAACACAAGTGCGAAAAGTGGTTTTTCAACACTAACACAAGTGCGAAAAGTGTTTTTTCCACACTAATACAAGTGCAAAAGTGGTTTCCTGCACCAACACAAATGCGAAAAGTGGTTTTTCAACACTAACACAAGTGCGAAAAGTGGTTTTACAACACTAACACAAGTGCGAAAAGTTGTTTTTCAACACTAACACAAGTGTGAAAAGTGGTTTTTCCACACTAATACAAGTGCAAAAGTGGTTTCCTGCACCAACACAAGTGCGAAAAGTGGTTTTTCAACACTAACACAAATGCGAAAAGTGGCTTTTCAACACTAACACAAGAGCGAAAAGTGTTTTTTCCACACTAATACAAGTGCAAAAGTGGTTTCCTGCACCAACACAAATGCGAAAAGTGGTTTTTCAACACAAACACAAGTGCGAAAAGTGGTTTTACAACACTAACACAAGTGCGAAAAGTTGTTTTTCAACACTAACACAAGTGTGAAAAGTGGTTTTTCCACACTAATACAAGTGCAAAAGTGGTTTCCTGCACCAACACAAGTGCGAAAAGTGGTTTTTCAACACTAACACAAATGCGAAAAGTGGCTTTTCAACACTAACACAAGAGCGAAAAGTGTTTTTTCCACACTAATACAAGTGCAAAAGTGGTTTCCTGCACCAACACAAGTGCGAAAAGTGGTTTTTCAACACTAACACAAGTGCGATAAGTGGTTTTTCAACACTAACACAAGTGCGAAAAGTGGTTTTTCAACACTAACACAAGTGCGAAAAGTGATTTTTCCACACTAATACAAGTGCAAAAGTGGTTTCCTGCACCAACACAAGTGCGAAAAGTGGTTTTTCAACACTAACAAAAGTGCGAAAAGTGGTTTTTCAACACTATCACAAGTGCAAAAAGTCTTTATTCCACACTAATACAAGTGCAAAAGTGGTTTCCTGCACCAACACAAGTGCGAAAAGTGGTTTTTCAACACTAACACAAGTGCGAAAAGTGGCTTTTCAACACTAACACAAGTGCGAAAAGTGGTTTTTCCACACTAATACAAGTGCAAAAGTGGTTTCCTGCACCAACACAAGTGCGAAAAGTGGTTTTTCAACACTAACACAAGTGCGAAAAGTGATTTTTCAACACTAACGCAAGTGCGAAAAGTGGTTTTTCAACACTAACACAAGTGCGAAAAGTGTTTTTTCCACACTAATACAAGTGCAAAAGTGGTTTCCTGCACCAACACAAGTGCGAAAGGTGGTTTTTCAACACTAACACAAGTGCGAAAAGTGTTTTTTCCACACTAATACAAGTGCAAAAGTGGTTTCCTGCACCAACACAAGTGCGAAAAGTGGTTTTTCAACACTAACACAAGTTCGAAAAGTGGTTTTACAACACTAACACAAGTGCGAAAAGTGGCTTTTCAACACTAACACAAGTGCGAAAAGTGGTTTTTCCACACTAATACAAGTGCAAAAGTGGTTTCCTGCACCAACACAAGTGCAAAAAGTGGTTTTACAACACTAACACAAGTGCGAAAAGTGGCTTTTCAACACTAACACAAGTGCGAAAAGTGGTTTTTCCACACTAATACAAGTGCAAAAGTGGTTTCCTGCACCAACACAAGTGCGAAAAGTGGTTTTTCAACACTAACACAAGTGCGAAAAGTGGTTTTTCAACACCAACACAAGTGCGAAAAGTGGTTTTTCAACACTAACACAAGTGCGAAAAGTGTTTTTTCCACACTAATACAAGTGCAAAAGTGGTTTCCTGCACCAACACAAATGCGAAAAGTGGTTTTTCAACACTAACACAAGTGCGAAAAGTGGTTTTACAACACTAACACAAGTGCGAAAAGTTGTTTTTCAACACTAACACAAGTGTGAAAAGTGGTTTTTCCACACTAATACAAGTGCAAAAGTGGTTTCCTGCACCAACACAAGTGCGAAAAGTGGTTTTTCAACACTAACACAAATGCGAAAAGTGGCTTTTCAACACTAACACAAGAGCGAAAAGTGTTTTTTCCACACTAATACAAGTGCAAAAGTGGTTTCCTGCACCAACACAAATGCGAAAAGTGGTTTTTCAACACAAACACAAGTGCGAAAAGTGGTTTTACAACACTAACACAAGTGCGAAAAGTTGTTTTTCAACACTAACACAAGTGTGAAAAGTGTTTTTTCCACACTAATACAAGTGCAAAAGTGGTTTCCTGCACCAACACAAGTGCGAAAAGTGGTTTTTCAACACTAACACAAGTGCGAAAAGTGGTTTTTCAACACCAACACAAGTGCGAAAAGTGGTTTTTCAACACTAACACAAGTGCGAAAAGTGTTTTTTCCACACTAATACAAGTGCAAAAGTGGTTTCCTGCACCAACACAAATGCGAAAAGTGGTTTTTCAACACTAACACAAGTGCGAAAAGTGGTTTTACAACACTAACACAAGTGCGAAAAGTTGTTTTTCAACACTAACACAAGTGTGAAAAGTGGTTTTTCCACACTAATACAAGTGCAAAAGTGGTTTCCTGCACCAACACAAGTGCGAAAAGTGGTTTTTCAACACTAACACAAATGCGAAAAGTGGCTTTTCAACACTAACACAAGAGCGAAAAGTGTTTTTTCCACACTAATACAAGTGCAAAAGTGGTTTCCTGCACCAACACAAATGCGAAAAGTGGTTTTTCAACACTAACACAAGTGCAAAAAGTGGTTTTACAACACTAACACAAGTGCGAAAAGTTGTTTTTCAACACTAACACAAGTGTGAAAAGTGGTTTTTCCACACTAATACAAGTGCAAAAGTGGTTTCCTGCACCAACACAAGTGCGAAAAGTGGTTTTTCAACACTAACACAAATGCGAAAAGTGGCTTTTCAACACTAACACAAGAGCGAAAAGTGTTTTTTCCACACTAATACAAGTGCAAAAGTGGTTTCCTGCACCAACACAAGTGCGAAAAGTGGTTTTTCAACACTAACACAAGTGCGATAAGTGGTTTTTCAACACTAACACAAGTGCAAAAAGTGGTTTTTCAACACTAACACAAGAGCGAAAAGTGTTTTTTCCACACTAATACAAGTGCAAAAGTGGTTTCCTGCACCAACACAAGTGCGAAAAGTGGTTTTTCAACACTAACACAAGTGCGATAAGTGGTTTTTCAACACTAACACAAGTGCGAAAAGTGGTTTTTCAACACTAACATAAGTGCGAAAAGTGATTTTTCCACACTAATACAAGTGCAAAAGTGGTTTCCTGCACCAACACAAGTGCGAAAAGTGGTTTTTCAACACTAACAAAAGTGCGAAAAGTGGTTTTTCAACACTATCACAAGTGCAAAAAGTCTTTATTCCACACTAATACAAGTGCAAAAGTGGTTTCCTGCACCAACACAAGTGCGAAAAGTGGTTTTTCAACACTAACACAAGTGCGAAAAGTGGCTTTTCAACACTAACACAAGTGCGAAAAGTGGTTTTTCCACACTAATACAAGTGCAAAAGTGGTTTCCTGCACCAACACAAGTGCGAAAAGTGGTTTTTCAACACTAACACAAGTGTGAAAAGTGATTTTTCAACACTAACGCAAGTGCGGAAAGTGGTTTTTCAACACTAACACAAGTGCGAAAAGTGTTTTTTCCACACTAATACAAGTGCAAAAGTGGTTTCCTGCACCAACACAAGTGCGAAAAGTGGTTTTTCAACACTAACACAAGTGCAAAAAGTGTTTTTTCCACACTAATACAAGTGCAAAAGTGGTTTCCTGCACCAACACAAGTGCGAAAAGTGGTTTTTCAACACTAACACAAGTGCGAAAAGTGGTTTTTCAACACTAACACAAGTGCGAAAAGTGGTTTTTCAACACTATCACAACTGCAAAAAGTGTTTTTTCCACACTAATACAAGTGCAAAAGTGGTTTCCTGCACCAACACATGTGCGAAAAGTGGTTTTTCAACACTAACACAAGTGCGAAAAGTGGTTTTTCAACACTAACACAAGTGCGAAAAGTGGTTTTTCCACACTAATACAAGTGCAAAAGTGGTTTCCTGCACCAACACAAGTGCGAAAAGTGGTTTTTCAACACTAACACAAGTGCGAAAAGTGGTTTTTCAACACTAACACAAGTGCAAAAAGTGGTTTTTCAACACTAACACAAGAGCGAAAAGTGTTTTTTCCACACTAATACAAGTGCAAAAGTGGTTTCCTGCACCAACACAAGTGCGAAAAGTGGTTTTTCAACACTAACACAAGTGCGAAAAGTGGTTTTTCAACACTAACACAAGTGCAAAAAGTGGTTTTTCAACACTAACACAAGAGCGAAAAGTGTTTTTTCCACACTAATACAAGTGCAAAAAGTGGTTTTTCAACACTAACACAAGAGCGAAAAGTGTTTTTTCCACACTAATACAAGTGCAAAAGTGGTTTCCTGCACCAACACAAGTGCGAAAAGTGGTTTTTCAACACTAACACAAGTGCGATAAGTGGTTTTTCCACACTAATACAAGTGCAAAAGTGGTTTCCTGCACCAACACAAGTGCGAAAAGTGGTTTTTCAACACTAACACAAGTGCGATAAGTGGTTTTTCAACACTAACACAAGTGCGAAAAGTGGTTTTTCAACACTAACAAAAGTGCGAAAAGTGGTTTTTCAACACTATCACAAGTGCAAAAAGTCTTTATTCCACACTAATACAAGTGCAAAAGTGGTTTCCTGCACCAACACAAGTGCGAAAAGTGGTTTTTCAACACTAACACAAGTGCGAAAAGTGGCTTTTCAACACTAACACAAGTGCGAAAAGTGGTTTTTCCACACTAATACAAGTGCAAAAGTGGTTTTACAACACTAACACAAGTGCGAAAAGTGTCTTTTCAACACTAACACAAGTGCAAAAAGTGGTTTTTCCACACTAATACAAGTGCAAAAGTGGTTTCCTGCACCAACACAAGTGCGAAAAGTGGTTTTTCAACACAAACACAAGTGCGAAAAGTGGTTTTTCAACACCAACACAAGTGCGAAAAGTGGTTTTTCAACACTAACACAAGTGCGAAAAGTGGTTTTTTAACACTATGACAAGTGCAAAAAGTGTTTTTTCCACACTCATACAAGTGCAAAAGTGGTTTCCTGCACCAACACAAGTGCGAAAAGTGGTTTTTCAACACTAACTCAAGTGCGAAAAGTGGTTTTTCAACACTAACACAAGTGCGAAAAGTGGATTTTCAACACTATCACAAGTGCAAAAAGTGTTTTTTCCACACTAATACAAGTGCAAAAGTGGTTTCCTGCACCAACACAAGTGCAAAAAGTGGTTTTTCAACACTAACACAAGTGCGAAAAGTGGTTTTTCAACACTATCACAAGTGCAAAAAGTGTTTTTCCACACTAATACAAGTGCAAAAGTGGTTTCCTGCTCCAACACAAGTGCAAAAAGTGGTTTTTCAACACTAACACAGGTGCGAAAAGTGGTTTTTCAACACTAACACAAGTGCGAAAAGTGGTTTTTCAACACTAACACAAGTGCGAAAAGTGGTTTTTCAACACTATCACAAGTGCAAAAAGTGTTTTTTCCACACTAATATAAGTGCAAAAGTGGTTTCCTGCACCAACACAAGTGCGAAAAGTGGTTTTTCAACACTAACACAAGTGCGAAAAGTGGTTTTTCAACAATACCACAAGTGCGATAAGTGGTTTTTCCACACTAATACAAGTGCAAAAGTGGTTTCCTGCACCAACACAAGTGCGAAAAGTGGATTTTCAACACTAACACAAGTGCGAAAAGTAGTTTTTCAACACTAACACAAGTGCGAAAAGTGGTTTTTCCACACTAATACAAGTGCAAAAGTGGTTTCCTGCACCAACACAAGTGCGAAAAGTGGTTTTTCAACACTAACACAAGTGCGAAAAGTGGTTTTTCAACACTAACACAAGTGCGAAAAGTGTTTTTGCCACACTAATACAAGTGCAAAAGTGGTTTCCTGCACCAACACAAGTGCGAAAAGTGGTTTTTCAACACTAACACAAGTGCGAAAAGTGGTTTTTTCACACTAATACAAGTGCAAAAGTGGTTTCCTGCACCAACACAAGTGCGAAAAGTGGTTTTTCAACACTAACACAAGTGCGAAAAGTGGTTTTTCAACACTAACACAAGTGCGAAAAGTGTTTTTTCCACACTAATACAAGTGCAAAAGTGGTTTCCTGCACCAACACAAGTGCGAAAAGTGGTTTTTCAACACTAACACAAGTGCGAAAAGTGGTTTTTCAACACTATCACAAGTGCAAAAAGTGTTTTTCCCACACTAATACAAGTGCAAAAGTGGTTTCCTGCACCAACACAAGTGCGAAAAGTGGTTTTTCAACACTAACACAAGTGCGAAAAGTGGTTTTTCAACACTAACACAAGTGCGAAAAGTGGTTTTTCAACACTAACACAAGTGCGAAAAGTGGTTTTTCCACACTAATACAAGTGCAAAAGTGGTTTCCTGCACCAACACAAGTGCGAAAAGTGGTTTTACAACACTAACACAAGTGCGAAAAGTGGCTTTTCAACACTAACACAAGTGCGAAAAGTGGTTTTTCCACACTAATACAAGTGCAAAAGTGGTTTCCTGCACCAACACAAGTGCAAAAAGTGGTTTTACAACACTAACACAAGTGCGAAAAGTGGCTTTTCAACACTAACACAAGTGCGAAAAGTGGTTTTTCCACACTAATACAAGTGCAAAAGTGGTTTCCTGCACCAACACAAGTGCGAAAAGTGGTTTTTCAACACTAACACAAGTGCGAAAAGTGGTTTTTCAACACCAACACAAGTGCGAAAAGTGGTTTTTCAACACTAACACAAGTGCGAAAAGTGTTTTTTCCACACTAATACAAGTGCAAAAGTGGTTTCCTGCACCAACACAAATGCGAAAAGTGGTTTTTCAACACTAACACAAGTGCGAAAAGTGGTTTTACAACACTAACACAAGTGCGAAAAGTTGTTTTTCAACACTAACACAAGTGTGAAAAGTGGTTTTTCCACACTAATACAAGTGCAAAAGTGGTTTCCTGCACCAACACAAGTGCGAAAAGTGGTTTTTCAACACTAACACAAATGCGAAAAGTGGCTTTTCAACACTAACACAAGAGCGAAAAGTGTTTTTTCCACACTAATACAAGTGCAAAAGTGGTTTCCTGCACCAACACAAATGCGAAAAGTGGTTTTTCAACACAAACACAAGTGCGAAAAGTGGTTTTACAACACTAACACAAGTGCGAAAAGTTGTTTTTCAACACTAACACAAGTGTGAAAAGTGGTTTTTCCACACTAATACAAGTGCAAAAGTGGTTTCCTGCACCAACACAAGTGCGAAAAGTGGTTTTTCAACACTAACACAAATGCGAAAAGTGGCTTTTCAACACTAACACAAGAGCGAAAAGTGTTTTTTCCACACTAATACAAGTGCAAAAGTGGTTTCCTGCACCAACACAAGTGCGAAAAGTGGTTTTTCAACACTAACACAAGTGCGATAAGTGGTTTTTCAACACTAACACAAGTGCGAAAAGTGGTTTTTCAACACTAACACAAGTGCGAAAAGTGATTTTTCCACACTAATACAAGTGCAAAAGTGGTTTCCTGCACCAACACAAGTGCGAAAAGTGGTTTTTCAACACTAACAAAAGTGCGAAAAGTGGTTTTTCAACACTATCACAAGTGCAAAAAGTCTTTATTCCACACTAATACAAGTGCAAAAGTGGTTTCCTGCACCAACACAAGTGCGAAAAGTGGTTTTTCAACACTAACACAAGTGCGAAAAGTGGCTTTTCAACACTAACACAAGTGCGAAAAGTGGTTTTTCCACACTAATACAAGTGCAAAAGTGGTTTCCTGCACCAACACAAGTGCGAAAAGTGGTTTTTCAACACTAACACAAGTGCGAAAAGTGATTTTTCAACACTAACGCAAGTGCGAAAAGTGGTTTTTCAACACTAACACAAGTGCGAAAAGTGTTTTTTCCACACTAATACAAGTGCAAAAGTGGTTTCCTGCACCAACACAAGTGCGAAAGGTGGTTTTTCAACACTAACACAAGTGCGAAAAGTGTTTTTTCCACACTAATACAAGTGCAAAAGTGGTTTCCTGCACCAACACAAGTGCGAAAAGTGGTTTTTCAACACTAACACAAGTTCGAAAAGTGGTTTTTCAACACTAACACAAGTGCGAAAAGTGGTTTTTCAACACTATCACAAGTGCAAAAAGTGTTTTTTCCACACTAATACAAGTGCAAAAGTGGTTTCCTGCACCAACACATGTGCGAAAAGTGGTTTTTCAACACTAACACAAGTGCGAAAAGTGGTTTTTCAACACTAACACAAGTGCGAAAAGTGGTTTTTCCACACTAATACAAGTGCAAAAGTGGTTTCCTGCACCAACACAAGTGCGAAAAGTGGTTTTTCAACACTAACTCAAGTGCGAAAAGTGGTTTTTCAACACTAACACAAGTGCGAAAAGTGGATTTTCAACACTATCACAAGTGCAAAAAGTGTTTTTTCCACACTAATACAAGTGCAAAAGTGGTTTCCTGCACCAACACAAGTGCAAAAAGTGGTTTTTCAACACTAACACAAGTGCAAAAAGTGGTTTTTCAACACTATCACAAGTGCAAAAAGTGTTTTTCCACACTAATACAAGTGCAAAAGTGGTTTCCTGCTCCAACACAAGTGCAAAAAGTGGTTTTTCAACACTAACACAAGTGCGAAAAGTGGTTTTTCAACACTAACACAAGTGCGAAAAGTGGTTTTTCAACACTAACACAAGTGCGAAAAGTGGTTTTTCAACACTATCACAAGTGCAAAAAGTGTTTTTTCCACACTAATATAAGTGCAAAAGTGGTTTCCTGCACCAACACAAGTGCGAAAAGTGGTTTTTCAACACTAACACAAGTGCGAAAAGTGGTTTTTCAACACTACCACAAGTGCGATAAGTGGTTTTCCACACTAATACAAGTGCAAAAGTGGTTTCCTGCACCAACACAAGTGCGAAAAGTGGATTTTCAACACTAACACAAGTGCGAAAAGTAGTTTTTCAACACTAACACAAGTGCGAAAAGTGGTTTTTCCACACTAATACAAGTGCAAAAGTGGTTTCCTGCACCAACACAAGTGCGAAAAGTGGTTTTTCAACACTAACACAAGTGCGAAAAGTGGTTTTTCAACACTAACACAAGTGCGAAAAGTGTTTTTGCCACACTAATACAAGTGCAAAAGTGGTTTCCTGCACCAACACAAGTGCGAAAAGTGGTTTTTCAACACTAACACAAGTTCAAAAAGTGGTTTTTTCACACTAATACAAGTGCAAAAGTGGTTTCCTGCACCAACACAAGTGCGAAAAGTGGTTTTTCAACACTAACACAAGTGCGAAAAGTGGTTTTTCAACACTAACACAAGCGCGAAAAGTGTTTTTTCCACACTAATACAAGTGCAAAAGTGGTTTCCTGCACCAACACAAGTGCGAAAAGTGGTATTTCAACACTAACACAAGTGCGAAAAGTGGTTTTTCAACACTATCACAAGTGCAAAAAGTGTTTTTTCCACACTAATACAAGTGCAAAAGTGGTTTCCTGCACCAACACAAGTGCGAAAAGTGGTTTTTCAACACTAACACAAGTGCGAAAAGTGGTTTTTCAACACTAACACAAGTGCGAAAAGTGGTTTTTCAACACTAACACAAGTGCGAAAAGTGGTTTTTTCCACACTAATACAAGTGCAAAAGTGGTTTCCTGCACCAACACAAGTGCGAAAAGTGGTTTTACAACACTAACACAAGTGCGAAAAGTGGCTTTTCAACACTAACACAAGTGCGAAAAGTGGTTTTTCCACACTAATACAAGTGCAAAAGTGGTTTCCTGCACCAACACAAGTGCAAAAGTGGTTTTACAACACTAACACAAGTGCGAAAAGTGGCTTTTCAACACTAACACAAGTGCAAAAAGTGGTTTTTCCACACTAATACAAGTGCAAAAGTGGTTTCCTGCACCAACACAAGTGCGAAAAGTGGTTTTTCAACACTAACACAAGTGCGAAAAGTGGTTTTTCAACACCAACACAAGTGCGAAAAGTGGTTTTTCAACACTAACACAAGTGCGAAAAGTGTTTTTTCCACACTAATACAAGTGCAAAAGTGGTTTCCTGCACCAACACAAATGCGAAAAGTGGTTTTTCAACACTAACACAAGTGCGAAAAGTGGTTTTACAACACTAACACAAGTGCGAAAAGTTGTTTTTCAACACTAACACCAGTGTGAAAAGTGGTTTTTCCACACTAATACAAGTGCAAAAGTGGTTTCCTGCACCAACACAAGTGCGAAAAGTGGTTTTTCAACACTAACAAAAGTGCGAAAAGTGGTTTTTCAACACTATCACAAGTGCAAAAAGTCTTTATTCCACACTAATACAAGTGCAAAAGTGGTTTCCTGCACCAACACGAGTGCGAAAAGTGGTTTTTCAACACTAACACAAGTGCGAAAAGTGGCTTTTCAACACTAACACAAGTGCGAAAAGTGGTTTTTCCACACTAATACAAGTGCAAAAGTGGTTTCCCCTTCCCCCTCTAAATCTTGTGTCCCAAACCCATCCCTCTCTGTACCCACCATACCCAGTCGTACCCTGCTGCTCCTGGACTCCGTGTCCTTTCCTCCTGACAAGGTGGAAAAGTTTCTGTCAACCCTCGACTCTGATTCTGCAACTGGACCCGACGGCATCAGCCCACGGGTCCTAAAATCCTGCTCTGCTGCTCTATCTCACCCTCTCTCTGTTCTCTTCACCCTCTCTTTTGCTCAAGGTCAACTGCCATCTGCTTGGAAATCAGCCAACATCACCGCTTTGCACAAAAAAGGTGCAAAAACAGATCCTAGCAACTACAGACCAATCAGCCTTCTCCCAATTATCAGCAAAGTCATGGAATCCATCATTGCTTCGGATATGAAATCTTTCCTCTTCTCCAATGGCTTGATCTCTGATCATCAATTTGGTTTCAGACCAGGTCACTCTACTCTGGACATGCTGCTTCTGCTGTCTCAACAATGGATGGAGGTCCTCAATGCCAAACAGGAAATTAGAGCTGTCTCCCTCGACATATCACGTGCCTTCGACACGGTCTGGCACCCCGCTCTGCTCACCAAACTCTCCTCCTTTGGTATCCATGGAAATCTCCACGCATGGCTGGCGGACTTCCTCTCTAGTCGTCGTCAACGTGTGGCCCTGAATGGGTTTCTCTCATCTCCTCTTCCTGTTCAGGCTGGAGTTCCCCAAGGCAGTGTTCTGGGCCCCGTGCTTTTTCTGGTCTTCATCAATGATCTCTCTGACTCTCTCGAAAATCCTCTCTATCTCTTTGCTGATGACTCCACTCTCTGCCGCTCCATTCCTCTTCCCTCAGATCGGCAGTCTGCTGCCTCCTCACTCTCTGAAGACCTGGACAAAATCATAGACTGGTCAAACAAGTGGAACATGTCTTTCAATCCTGACAAATCTCACACTCTTACTATGTCTCTCCGAAAAGATCGACTGGACAACCCTCCCATCTACTTTCTCAACAATCCTCTCCAAGAAGTTCTGTCGCTCAAGATTTTGGGTCTCACTATCTGCCATGATCTTTCTTGGGAAAACCACATTTCCAAGCTGGCCTCCAAAGCCAGTCGCCGACTGGGCATCCTCCGTCGTGCGAAGTCCTTCCTCGGCACACCTGAGCTCCTCACCACATACAAGGCTTTCATCCGCAGCTCAATGGAATACTGTTCTCCCCTATGGGCCAGTGCTCCTGCCTCACACCTCGCTCGGCTTCACGCTGTTGAAACCAAAGCTTTCAGAATTATTGGAATCTCCCGCGATGAAGCTATCTCTGAGGGCCTTTCACTCACTCACCGCAGGCAGGTAGGTGGTCTTTCTGTCTTCTACCGACTCCTCTCCGGCCTTGCACCCCCAGCTCTCTCTGTGCTCTGTCCCCCAAATATTCCTACAGGTCGCACAAGATCTGCCAGCAACCCTCTGATGGTTAAACTGCCAAAATCTCGGCTCTCCGCTCACCTTCACTCTTTCATTCCTCTTTTCTCCCGCCTCTGGAACAAACTCCCTCACTCCCTTCAATCCCACTCCTCCCTCCAGGTCTTTAAAACAGCTGTTCACCACCATCTCTTATCTTCCCCCATCCAAAACCTTGATCTTTTCTACCCCCGCTAATTCACCCCAGATCCACCTTGTTTGAAATTCCAACTTCTTTCCTGGAAGTCCTGGCAGTGTCCATATGTTTTATACCTCTCCCACCGCCCCCTTCCCACGCCCCCCCCCAAAGCCCTCGCCCTCTCTCAGATCTCTCGATGTCTCCATGTCTCCCGGTCCCTGCTCTCAAATGTTGTGTTTGTGTCCTTCCCCCTCTCTCCCCATCTTGTCTACCGCTCCCTATGTTATATGTTTTATGTGTCGGTTTGTCTTTCTGTGTGATTAATGTTCGCTCTTTCACGAGCCTCGACCTTGTATACAAAAAAAAAAAAAAAAAAAAAAAAAAAAAACACAAGTGCGAAAAGTGGTTTTTCCACACTAATACAAGTGCAAAAGTGGTTTCCTGCACCAACACAAGTGCGAAAAGTGGTTTTTCAACACTAACACAAGTGCGAAAAGTGGTTTTTCAACACTAACACAAGTGCGAAAAGTGGTTTTTCAACACTAACACAAGTGCGAAAAGTGTTTTTTCCACACTAATACAAGTGCAAAAGTGGTTTCCTGCACCAACACAAGTGCGAAAAGTGGTTTTTCAACACTAACACAAGTGCGAAAAGTGTTTTTTCAACACTATGACAAGTGCAAAAAGTGTTTTTTCCACACTCATACAAGTGCAAAAGTGGTTTCCTGCACCAACACAAGTGCGAAAAGTGGTTTTTCAACACTAACTCAAGTGCGAAAAGTGGTTTTTCAACACTAACACAAGTGCGAAAAGTGGTTTTTCAACACTATCACAAGTGCCAAAAGTGTTTTTTCCACACTAATACAAGTGCAAAAGTGGTTTCCTGCACCAACACAAGTGCGAAAAGTGGTTTTTCAACACTAACACAAATGCGAAAAGTGGTTTTCCAACACTAACACAAGCGCGAAAAGTGGTTTTTCCACACTAATACAAGTGCAATAGTGGTTTCCTGCACCAACACAAGTGCGAAAAGTGGTTTTTCAACACTATCAAAAGTGCAAAAAGTGTTTTTTCCACACTAATACAAGTGCAAAAGTGGTTTCCTGCACCAACACAAGTGCGAAAAGTGGTTTTTCAACACTAACACAAGTGCGAAAAGTGGTTTTTCAACACTAACACAATTGCGAAAAGTGGTTTTTCAACACTAACACAAGTGCGAAAAGTGTTTTTTCCACACTAATACAAGTGCAAAAGTGGTTTCCTGCACCAACACAAGTGCGAAAAGTGGTTTTTCAACACTAACACAAGTGCGAAAAGTGGTTTTTCAACACTAACACAAGTGCGAAAAGTGGTTTTTCAACACTAACACAAGTGCGAAAAGTGTTTTTTCCACACTAATACAAGTGCAAAAGTGGTTTCCTGCACCAACACAAGTGCGAAAAGTGGTTTTTCAACACTAACACAAGTGCGAAAAGTGTTTTTTCAACACTATGACAAGTGCAAAAAGTGTTTTTTCCACACTCATACAAGTGCAAAAGTGGTTTCCTGCACCAACACAAGTGCGAAAAGTGGTTTTTCAACACTAACTCAAGTGCGAAAAGTGGTTTTTCAACACTAACACAAGTGCGAAAAGTGGTTTTTCAACACTATCACAAGTGCCAAAAGTGTTTTTTCCACACTAATACAAGTGCAAAAGTGGTTTCCTGCACCAACACAAGTGCGAAAAGTGGTTTTTCAACACTAACACAAATGCGAAAAGTGGTTTTCCAACACTAACACAAGCGCGAAAAGTGGTTTTTCCACACTAATACAAGTGCAATAGTGGTTTCCTGCACCAACACAAGTGCGAAAAGTGGTTTTTCAACACTATCAAAAGTGCAAAAAGTGTTTTTTCCACACTAATACAAGTGCAAAAGTGGTTTCCTGCACCAACACAAGTGCGAAAAGTGGTTTTTCAACACTAACACAAGTGCGAAAAGTGGTTTTTCAACACTAACACAATTGCGAAAAGTGGTTTTTCAACACTAACACAAGTGCGAAAAGTGTTTTTTCCACACTAATACAAGTGCAAAAGTGGTTTCCTGCACCAACACAAGTGCGAAAAGTGGTTTTTCAACACTAACACAAGTGCGAAAAGTGGTTTTTCAACACTAACACAAGTGCGAAAAGTGGTTTTTCAACACTATCACAAGTGCAAAAAGTGTTTTTTCCACACTAATACAAGTGCAAAAGTGGTTTCCTGCACCAACACATGTGCGAAAAGTGGTTTTTCAACACTAACACAAGTGCGAAAAGTGGTTTTTCAACACTAACACAAGTGCGAAAAGTGGTTTTTCCACACTAATACAAGTGCAAAAGTGGTTTCCTGCACCAACACAAGTGCGAAAAGTGGTTTTTCAACACTAACACAAGTGCGAAAAGTGGTTTTTCAACACTAACACAAGTGCAAAAAGTGGTTTTTCAACACTAACACAAGAGCGAAAAGTGTTTTTTCCACACTAATACAAGTGCAAAAGTGGTTTCCTGCACCAACACAAGTGCGAAAAGTGGTTTTTCAACACTAACACAAGTGCGATAAGTGGTTTTTCAACACTAACACAAGTGCGAAAAGTGGTTTTTCAACACTAACATAAGTGCGAAAAGTGATTTTTCCACACTAATACAAGTGCAAAAGTGGTTTCCTGCACCAACACAAGTGCGAAAAGTGGTTTTTCAACACTAACAAAAGTGCGAAAAGTGGTTTTTCAACACTATCACAAGTGCAAAAAGTCTTTATTCCACACTAATACAAGTGCAAAAGTGGTTTCCTGCACCAACACAAGTGCGAAAAGTGGTTTTTCAACACTAACACAAGTGCGAAAAGTGGCTTTTCAACACTAACACAAGTGCGAAAAGTGGTTTTTCCACACTAATACAAGTGCAAAAGTGGTTTCCTGCACCAACACAAGTGCGAAAAGTGGTTTTTCAACACTAACACAAGTGCGAAAAGTGATTTTTCAACACTAACGCAAGTGCGAAAAGTGGTTTTTCAACACTAACACAAGTGCGAAAAGTGTTTTTTCCACACTAATACAAGTGCAAAAGTGGTTTCCTGCACCAACACAAGTGCGAAAAGTGGTTTTTCAACACTAACACAAGTGCGAAAAGTGTTTTTTCCACACTAATACAAGTGCAAAAGTGGTTTCCTGCACCAACACAAGTGCGAAAAGTGGTTTTTCAACACTAACACAAGTGCGAAAAGTGGTTTTTCAACACTAACACAAGTGCGAAAAGTGGTTTTTCAACACTATCACAAGTGCAAAAAGTGTTTTTTCCACACTAATACAAGTGCAAAAGTGGTTTCCTGCACCAACACAAGTAGTGTAATAATGTTGCTTCTGGGACACCTCCGTTTATACAAGGGAAATCCCTATCTAATGTCATTTACCCCCTTGTCTTTTTCAAAAATCATAAACACCTCTATTTCTCCCACCCTCATCTTTATGAACCTTTTGTCTGTAGTACCTATCCTTAATGTTGTTCATTAGACCACTCAAACACTACAAATATTTGTTTTCTCTTATAGACCTATCATCCTTCTTCTACATATCATCTGGCAGATTAATCTTTGACCCACTCAAACATTGACCCATTCACTTCCATATTAATTCTTTCCCTCCCTCATTGCCCCTAAAGACCTCTATTTCTCTCACCCTGTTCTTTACGAACCTTCTAACCTTTTGACATGTTATCCTTATTCATTAGACCACTTAAACACCTGTGATCCTTCTGACCTCATGGACCTTTTAACCTTTTACTCTTAATATCATCTGGTGAATATAACCCACTCAAACAACGACCCTACAAATATTTGTTTATGCGTGGGAAATAATTTAATTCTCCTACAACTCTCTTCACCATCTAATATATTAACAAAAAATATGTTTGAGTTTGGTTCTTTATTAAGATATTTTAACTGAGCTAAGATAAAATGGTAAACCTCCCTCAATGTTCTTGTTTGAGCGCCTCCAGTGCCACATACCATTTTTTGGTAAGCTCCGCCCACTTTTTGGTAAACCACGCCCATTTTTTACTAAGCCCCGCCCACTTTTGTTAAGCCACGCCCACTTTTTACTAAGCCCCGCCCACTTTTGCTAAGCTCCTCCCACTTTTGCTAAGTCCCACCCACTTTATAAACTCTTCAGCATTGTATCATTTCCAGGTAATACATTACATCATTTTCAGGGAATTTCCATCACATCATTTCCAGTTAAGACACGCCCAGGGAATTTCCACAGGAAGACACACCCAGTCCTTATAAAAGGCACCGACCACACAGGCTTTTTCAAACACGCTTTCTGCTTCACTTGAGAATGGACTACTATGCCGAAATGGAATGGGATAACTTTGCTATTCCATGGAGTCCTACTACCTGTGTAGAACTCAACCTTCAGATTGATGAACTGGACTCGAACCTCTTATCAATGGAGGTAAGTTTGTTTATTTATTTATTTATTTATTTAATTTTTTTTTTTTTTTTTTTTTTAAGATGAGACTCGTGTAAGAGTTAACAAAGTTTATTTTAATATTCATAGAGCTTGATTTATACAAATAAAAAATATTGTATTAAATTAATACATTGTTATTTTCTTTCACAGGAAATTGTATCTGAGATACGAAATGAAAATTCTGCTTTTAACACAACTTGGGATGAAGTTATTTTTTTGTTTGAAGACATTTTGAACAACCAAGACCCCCAGAACGAGTTCTACCTTGATGACCCAGCCAAAGAGTTATACCTTGGAGATCCACAAAATCCTGAAAAAGAGTTTTACCATGATGATACTTGTTGTGAGTTATCAAAACAAAACCCACTGAACAAGTTCTACCTTGATGAGCCAGAATACAAGTCATACATTGGAGACCCACAAATTTCTGAAAATTGGGAAAGGAGAGTTCTCCCTGATGGTCCGCAGTTATACTATGTGAGACACATCATAGAAACCCTAAAAAATTGGGCAAGGAGAGTTCTCCCTGATGGTCCGCAGTTATACTATGTGAGACACATCATAGAAACCCTAAAAAATTGGGCAAGGAGAGTTCTCCCTGATGGTCCGCAGTTATACTATGTGAGACACATCATAGAAACCCTAAAAAATTGGGCAAGGAGATTTCTCCCTGATGGTCCGCAGTTATACTATGTGAGACACATCATAGAAACCCTAAAAAATTGTGAAATGGGAATTCTCCCTGATGGTCCGCAGTTATACTATGTGAGACACATCATAGAAACCCTAAAAAATTGGGAAAGGGAAGTTTTCCCTGATGGTCCGCAGTTATACTATGTGAGACTTATCACGGAAACCCCCAATATTTCTGAAAATTGTGGTTTTACCTTGGGGACTTGGAAAGATGGTTATATTTTTGGAGACTCGGAATGGGGGTTTTGTTTTGATGACTCGGAATGTGATACCTATCTTGGAGGCTCAACAGGAATGTGGTTATACCTTGGGAACTTGGAAAGTTGGTTTTATTTTGGAGACTCTACCTGTGGGGTTCCTCTTGGAGACTCTTTGGATTCTAAAGCAATGAACAATGTTCTTTATTTAATGACGCTTGATTTAAGCAATATCAAGAAAGTTCGAGGAAGAAAATGCTGGAAAATTCTTTCTTCCCATTTCTACTTCTTCAAACTTAAAAGCCTTGAAAGACAGAATTGGAGGAAGAGGAAAAAAAAAAAAGAAATACGTATTTAAAAAAGAAGAAAAGAAAGATTATTTTAGGGTTTGGGTGGGATTTTGAATGTGAGGGTTAGGGATGGGGTTGGGTTAGGGTTGGGATTTTGAATGTGAGGGTTAGGGTTGGGGTTGGGTTAGGGATGGGGTTGGGTTAGGGATGGGGTTGGGTTAGGGATGGGTTGGGTTAGGGTTGGGATTTTGAATGTGAGGGTTAGGGTTGGGGTTGGGTTAGGGATGGGATTGGGTTAGGGTTGGGATTTTGAATGTGAGGGTTAGGGATGGGTTGGGTTAGGGATGGGGTTGGGTTAGGGATGGGGTTGGGTTAGGGTTGGGGTTGGGTTAGGGATGGGGTTGGGTTAGGGATGGGGTTGGGTTAGGGATGGGGTTGGGTTAGGGATGGGGTTGGGTTAGGGATGGGGTTGGGTTAGGGATGGGTTGGGTTAGGGATGGGTTTGGGTTAGGGATGGGGTTGGGTTAGGGCTTGGGTTGGGTTAGGGTTTGTATATTATTATGACTCACTCGCACATACACACACACACAAAAGTTAAGCCCCAACTAAAAAGTTGTGGGATTCTGTGTTTGGGGTTCACAGATTTAAAAACGTATCCCCATTATACACACACAAAAGTTAAGCCCCAATTAAAAAGTTGTGGGATTCTGTGTTTGGGGTTCACAGATTTAAAAACGTATCCCCATTATACACACACAAAAGTTAAGCCCCAACTAAAAAGTTGTGGGATTCTGTGTTTGGGGTTCACAGATTTAAAAACGTATCCCCATTATACACACACAAAAGTTAAGCCCCAACTAAAAAGTTGTGGGATTCTGTGTTTGGGGTTCACAGATTTAAAAACGTATCCCCATTATACACACACAAAAGTTAAGCCCCAACTAAAAAGTTGTGGGATTCTGTGTTTGGGGTTCACAGATTTAAAAACGTATCCCCATTACATTTTATTTATTTATTTATTATTTTCAAGAGTATTTTCTGCTTACTTGTGTTTTTTGTAATTCTTGTGAGTAAAATGAACCCAAGATTTCTTCTCCATTTAAATCATATAATTTGTAGGTCCAAGGGACTGTATCCATTACATCAATGATTTTAAATAATTCACGAGTCCATTTTTGTGTATAACCTTTCTCAAAATGGCTTTTCCATTTGTATATCCTTACCATATCACCAACTTTGAACTTGGGCTTTCTCAAATTAATCTCCTTTTCATATTCTAATTTTGTAAATGTTTCTGATGGTTTTGATTTTGTTGATGAATGAACTGTATTATTGTAATTATCTACAATATCCTGAATTAAATACACCCATTTTTGAGAACCGAGTTGTGTGAATTTTTTATATAATTTCTCTTTCAAAGTACGATTAAAACGCTCAATAACAACTGCCTTTCCTTCATTAAAGGTGCTGTATAATTTAATACCCTTCCCCTTAAGAAATTTCATGAATATTTTGTTATAGAACTCTGTTCCCTCATCAGTCCATAACTTCTTTGGTTTCCTTTTATCCCGATCAAATATTAGCTTAAAGGCTAACATTAAAGTATCACCCCTTTTTTTTTTTAAAGGGACAACCCAGGCAAATCTACTCCTCAAATCAATAACGGTTAAAGCATACCTGTATCCCCTGTCATTATTCAATTCAATTAAATCAGCGGACCATATGTGGTCGGTGTATTTAGAATAAACCTTCCTTCTTTTAAACTTTGTGATTATAGGTTTGTGTAATTCTTCAGCCAAAAGCTCCTCAGTCTTGACATCATTAGAGCCTAATAGTTTTTTGAGGAATAACCAAGACCAAGTTTCAATTTAGCATTTATCAAATTTCTCACAATAAACCTATCAACTTTCTCTCTCAACGTTGGATTTTGTATCAAAGACAAATTATACAACATTTCGCTGTCGGCTTTATGTTTTTCAGTCAACGTAGTGGTTTTCCCATAAGCAATATCATGCTTCATACACACTTCGTCAACCCTATTTGTAGGTTTAGACCAAGGTTTAGGATTGTCAGCCTCATCTAATCTTTTATCCAAGTTTGTTCCTGGACCACAGAAAGAATACCCTGGAAGGTGTAATTCCCCTGGAATTCCAGTTGTTGTAAATTTACTTCCTGACAGAAACTTTTGTATGTCTCCTCCTCTTTTAGGAGAGATGAATTGGCACTTTTTAGAGCCACATACTTGACATATTCCTTTTTGATAAACTCTATTATTTTTAGCTTTAACATAAGAGATATTTTTAGATTTAGTTTTCTTTTTACATTTGAGACAATAACTCATATTTATTTATCAGAAAAATTCCGACAGAGTATCAAAACCTTTTTGGTTTTCAACATATACATTTCAATCTTTATTTTTAAAACATAAAGAATCCTAAGGAATGCCTTCACTCTCTCCTCCATTTATTTACAAATAAAAACTAACTAAAGTCAATGACACCAACATCATCAATCACATAATCTTTTCCTTCTTCTTCTTCTTCTTCTTCACCACTTTCTCGTTTAAATCTCCTCCCTGAAATTGAAGACATTGACGTTCTTATTTTTGAAACCATTATCTTCATAAGAGTTGTTAATTCTTTAATTTCCTCTTCGGTGCGTTGAGATTGATTTATTTGCTTTAATACACTCAATCTTTTATGAATCTCACTGATTTCCATCTTTTTATATTTTTCCTCCCTCTCTCTTTGCTCCCTCTCCTCCTCCTCCATTTTCTCCCTCTCCTCCTTCTCCCTTTTCTCCCTTTCCTCCTTCTCCCTTTTCTCCCTTTCCTCCTTCTCCCTTTTCTCCCTTTCCTCCTTCTCCTTTTTCTCCCTCTCCTCCTTCTCCTCCTTTTTCTCCCTCTCCTCCTTCTCCTCCCTCTCCCTTTCCTCCTTCTCCTTTTTCTCTCTTTCCTCCTTCTCTTCTTCAACTCCTTCCTCATCCCTTGCTACCCTTGAGTTTGAACCCCAAAGAATATTATACATATACTCATCTGGATTTTGAGATATTCTTGTATCTATAATTATTTTTCTCATAATAGGATACCAATAAGATTTGTTGACGATTTCTAAAAGAGTTTTATATTTCATAACTTTGAGAAGTTCATTTTTATTTAATATTTTAAACAAGTCTCTATTTGTGGGTTTAACAATATCAGTATAAGGCCAGTTTTTAATGACAAAATTCCCATGTATATGCTCCAAATCATAAGGTATGTAATACCGAGCACCCTTTTCTTGTAGGTATCCTTGAATACAAAAATTATAATTCTCTTGTAGTCTTCTTCCTGCCATTTATGTATCAGAAATATATGTGAGATTAATATTATGACAGGTAATACCACCCCATCTTCCCACTACCAAATCGGTTTGTATTCCTCGGCTTTCTATCCTTATCTCATTACCTTCCTTCTTTGTCATGCGAACCATCGCTATACTATCATATATTTTTATTTTCTTAAAATCACGTATTTGTTGTTTACTAATTGTACTTCCACATAAATCCTTATCTTCACCAAGTGGATAATATTCTTCTTTACGAGACTGATTTAAATCATGTAGGTCTTCTATGTTTATTGAAAAAGACCAATTATACCCTAAATCAGGCATATCATACCCCCATTTATTAATTCGCATATTAACTAAATGTCCTTCTTTATAAAATTTAATTGTAAGCAGGTAGTTAAATTCAATGAGGAAAGGTGTATGGTCAGTATAACCAGGTGTTGTGGTTGTAAATTTTACTTGTTTCACAAAACGTGCTGTTTTCTTTAAAGATATATATTGTGATAAATCACTGAATCTAATCAAGTCATTCGCATCTGTAGGGTTTGGATAATTGATTAATTTATAAGTATTCTTCATATTAATATTTTTACTTACACTATATTTTTGTCGTTCAGCCTGTGCCTTTGTATAATAATTTGATAAATCAATATCCTGAGAGGATTTTCCAAAGATAGAACCATCTTTTCCAACATAGGTCATTTATATTAGATAAAAAATGATATCATAAAAATTTTCATTATTGTTGAGTTGAAATAATACATATAAACATAATTGGCCACAACATTTAGAATTAATTTCTTGAACTTGGAATGTTTGATAAACACCATTCTGTAAGAATTGTATTACTTCAACAGGTGGTGGCATACCATAACTATCAAAATAATATTTATCCTGACTATTATGAATACAAACCCAATGAGAACCATTCTGTGTGTCTAAATTCATAATAATATTCTTTGTATTCTTATTTATATGTATTAATTCATCTCTCATACAAATAACCACATTATCAATTTTTAGTGTTTTACAATACTTAGCTAGTTCTATATTTGACGTTGTATTCTTTCCAAATTGTTTAAACCATTTATCCATTTATTTATGAGAAAGATACAATCCATTACCCCATTTAGTTAGTTTAACACCCGCTTGAGCGATAGAGGAAAGCATATCTCCAACCAACAATCTAGCTTTATCAGGTAGACTTTCAAGTTTTTGAGCAAAATCTACAATTACACCACTTCCACTAATTTGTTTCTCCAACTCCTTGTTATGTCTTTCCAATTCTTTTTGAGCTTTTAGTTGTGCCTTCCTTTCGTTAGCAGTTTTTACCGCTGCTGAAATACCACCAGTCAATGCTCCCGCCGCACTTAAACCAGCAAATAAAGGAATTAGAAACGGGAGAAATCCTCCTCTTGACTCGTCTATTGAATATTTCTTTAACATAGGTTTCGTCATTTTAATTTTAAGTGATCCAACATCATTTAGTGTTTTTACTTGTGTGTGTGTGAGTAAAACATCAATTCTTACAGCTCCTTTTCTTTGAATTGTATTAACATTAATAATACAAGGCTTTTGATTTTGAATACAAGATGTTAATTTATTAAGATTGATTTGATTAACATATACCCCAACCATTTATTTATGAGAAAAAACCTATGTGATATTAATCATAACACCATTATCTGTATTAATCTGTAATTCTGTTTCCTCCAAAAGCAAACAATATGCATTAACCTCTTCACTCTCCCCTCTTTCAATGTATAGAGAAGTATCCACTCGATTAGACTTTATAGTTTCCTTTTGAGAACTCAGGTCAATTGCGTAGATTGTATAAAGTTTTTGAAACGCAACCATATCCAAAATAGGATCATTATTACCATTACTTTCACACACCTTTTGGTAGGACTTGTAGGCTTCCGCATAATCATTTTTTTCCCAATCAATTTCCAATCTATCTTGCGGATAAAATGTGCCATCAAGAGAAACCCGAAGTTGTTTCACCTTTGCATTATCACTCAGGGCATTATTCTTATTAGTACCGTCCTCTCCATCTGGTTTTTTAAAAATGAGCCAGAGGTATCGTGGCTTTCCTTGAAGAACACCTAAATTCCAAGTGTAGGTAGTGTGTTCCAGTTTAACGTGTTGACATCTTCTTTTAAGGTATGATACATTTAGCGGTTTCTTTGAGTTAAGTCTTCTATTTAACATCTCTTCCGTTTTAAGATTAGGAGTATATTCACTGATATACCAACACAAATCATTAATAACAAATTTATTATTTTCTCCAAAAGCATTTTCATCCCCAAAAAGCAATCTATTTACATTATCATTCCTTTGTAGTTGAAATCTAATTTTAAGCCCATACAAAACTTTATCATAATCACAAAATCCAAATATACCTTTCAGAGGTACTGCTACGGTAAAACTATTCTCAGCTTTTGCGTCATCATTATACATTGACTTCCTTTGACTATAACCAGGGTCTGCGTTTGTACCCGTTGACATATCAGGAATAAAACCCTCAACAGCTCCCTTACCCATTCTATCACTAAACGAATATAGTGTAAATTTCATCATTTCAGATGTAGCAGAGACATAATCAACCGCTTCAACCTCTTGTGTTCCAATATACAGGCGGACACTGTCAAACATTTTCCAGAAGAAATCATTTACGAGTGTAGCATTAGTATTATTCGCAGCCTTAGTGAATTTAAATTTACACAGCAAGAAACTATCAGCTATATTCAAGTAAGTTTGTTGATTATTTATTTCAAAACTTTTTGTTCCGTTTGAATTCCAGTCTGTTCCTGTTATAGCATTTACCTTAAAATAGTCTTCCTTTTTAGTGGAGTTTGAAATGATAATCGTATCATCCAAATCATAGATACTATCAATCGCTTCCATACTTGTATTTATATAGCATTAAAATTGTTGAAACCCTGACCCAAGTATTTTAATGATTTTTTGTCGTTCTTGTGAAGATAGTTGAGTTTTACCTTTTTTTATTTCTTTGATTGCTTGTAATTTATGAGACTCCTTTTGAGCATCTTTTATACTCTTTATAGCACCCGCAACGGAGCCCACGGCAGAAGCAGTTGAACCAATTAGGTCTTTATGTTTAAGGATGGTTGAACCAATACCCATTAGAGTATCAATTATCCCATCTCCTTTATTTCGAAATTGATGACCTACACCTCGTTGTCTCTTAGGTTTATAGTATCCTCTACCCACATACCTTGTATAGTCTGGTGAAAGGAACATGCCCTCCCCTGTAATTATTTTATATTTTCCCAACTCGTGTTTTCTCACAATAACCATTATTTATTTATTGAAAAACTTCACGTAGGTGAATTCTGATGGATATAATTTCATCATTAAAGGATATCATACGATTATCTTGGTCGGTTATCCTAAAATTTACTCTGTATATGGTTTTTCCTGACACAGGTAAATAGACAAGATTTTTTGGTTCCATATTAAATTTATAACCAATCGGGGTTGAGTATGCACTGAATGAAAATATTGTATTTGTTCTTATTCCATCGTTATAAGCACCATCAATCAAATCACAATGAATTAATACTGAATTTATACCGGAGGATATTTGGATAACATTATCACTGTAAAACGTCCCGTTATTTTCAATCTTTTTTGAAGAGAAACCCAATAGCTCTCTAAACGAATTTTCAATCGTGAAATCAACTTTATAATTATTTTTAAGTTTAATAGTTGATTTTGAAGTGTGTTTTTGAATATCTATTACAATATTTTTTGGTTCATCACCTTTTTCTTTCATAAGGCGAGAGACTTCTGAAGATATTTGAGAAATCTCGTAAGCTCCAGGTGAAACGGTTATAGTTTTATATCCACTTCCTGGATTATAACTAAACTTGTTGTTTTTCTCTGTGATATTAAAAAGGGTATTGTAAGTTTCCATTGACAACAAAGATGCCTCATATGAGGTAAGGGGGTCAAGTTGTAGTGGGTAAGGGAATGAAGCTGTGTAATCGCTCGTTGTGAAATTAAAACTAAGAATTGTGCTTCTCATCTTATTTAATATCTAATAAAATATCTTTGTATTGACATTTATTAATTATTTTCATGTTCATCAACTGATCTAAAATGGCTGAGGATTCATTAAAACAATTGTTGTTTCCAGCCTTCTTACTACCTAACAACAATAATAGCCTATTAACTAATTGTGATGGGTCATTTGGAAGAAAACTAACACCCGAACCAAGCTTACTTAAAGCATCAATAATATGTTTCTCCTTCTCATTCTTCTTACTTTTACCAGCAACAGAAACTCCATAATCAAGTGCATTTAGCAACTCAATATATACCCTATCTTCCTCTCTTTCCATATCAAGTGGTTCCTCAAAATATTTTGAACCGCTGAATCCGGGGTTTGTTAGAAGAAACATTAATCTTGGAGTTAATTTAACATTTGGTTGAGTAGAACTCAAGAACATCAATTCATCATTAAATATCAATACCTTTTCTTCCACAAGATGAAACACTGCTGGTTCTTCTGTTGGAATGAGACCTGCTCTGGTTTTTTAACCCGCCGAATATTCATTGTTTTGAAGAGCTTCCACAACATAATTAGGGGGTTGATTTACCTCCTCAAGTTTCCGAAATAATCCCTCGTCATCATATTCTAATTCACCAAGTTCTTGTTTTGTTATCTGACTAAAATCTTTGAGCATTTGAAGTTTTTTCGGAGTAAATTCTACCGTGGGTACTGTAGGTGAGTGTTGAGTTTTCAAAAGTGGTTTAAAGAATTTCTCTTGTTTTCTTTCAAAGGCTTCTTCACCAGTTAGTTTCTGTCTCCGTTTCTTCTTTATCTCTTCCTGTTGTTTAACAACTTTTGAAACTAATTGTTGATGTTCCTTAAACTTTCTTTCTCTTTCTTCAGTATTCATTTTCTGTATTTATTTATTGAAAAATATCATTTAGTATCTCATCTTGTTTCACAACAATATATTTATATTTTCCAATCGTGTGTTTCATATAATTTTCAAATTCTTTTTTACTACATAACGTAGAGCAATTATCTCTCCAAAAATTATTTACATCTATTGAATTTAACTTAAATAAAATAAAAGTATTGGCATTGTTTCTTATTGAGCGTCGAGGGAGTTGAAAATATGATTGACTAAGATATATACAATTACAAGAAGAATGTCTCCCTCTTGTATAGTAGCTATCCATTACTGTTTGGTTTCTCTCATTAACACAATCATCAAAGATGACGAGGTTCTTTTTTGATTTATCTAAATCTTGAGGTGAAGGTATATCATCCGTATTATCACTGAGAATACAAGTTATGGGTTTCGATTTTGATTTCTGTGTATCACAAAATAATTGTATTATATCTTCAATATTATAATCATTCAGTTTGTTTTGAAGTTTAAATAAACCGATAATGTCTTCCTTTTTAAGACCTGCATTAAAACCCTGTGAGAGTAGTTGATACTCGGGTTGAAAACTTGACTTTGTAAAAATTATTAAATTATCATAATCTAAAAAATTAGGACCAAGGAGCATCTTTAAAAGTAAACAGGTTTTCCCACATCCGCTTGAACCAATGAATCTCAATGAATTTGGAATGTTTTTATGGTTATTAAATTTTATCTTATTTTCCCAAACGGGTAAAAAATCATTCATTTATATATTTGGAAAACAAGTCATCCAACTTTTTTTGAGCTATTTTAGAAACTCTATATTTTATCCTGAGTTCTGGTTTAATTTCAAAATAATTCATTATTTTATTTATGTAGTATCTTGTATTAACATTTCCATTAAAATTATTTTGAATAATAAATATCATTAAACCCTTATACATTTCCTCAATACAAAGAGTCTCTTTCCTTGTAAGAAATGGTGTATTATCACCATAATGCTTAACATTCATCTCTCTTATTAATCTTGTAAAGTAATTCATTTTTGGTTCTAATTTAAAAGAGTTATATGTTTTTTTATATTTCTTATTATCATTAATTAGAATATAATCACAGAATAAACATTGTTTATATGAATCCTCATCATTAAGCCCCACTCTATCACAAGCCGGACAATTCTCTAATTTATCATATGGAGAGTCTGGAAATTCTAAATATCCTTCAGAACTTATCATATTTATGTGGTAAATTTTTACTTAAACTAAACGCAAGTTTATTCATTAATAAATACAATGTTTCAAAGCACAAAAGACAAATTTCAATCAATCTCTACTTCGGTGGAAGATATAGAAAAATATGTCAAAGATGTTAAATTGAACAAAGATAAATATGGAAATTTTTGGGTAAAACCAGTTATGGAAAATAACATGAGCCCCTCTATTTCATTTAAAGGAAGAGCTCTAACTATACCTGGAAAGACATCCATTAAAGTAAATCTAACAAAAGTTTCTCCTCTACTCCTGGCAATTTATTCAAAGCTTGAAAAAGTGATTGACCATGATACTTTGAAAAAGAATGATAAGACCATTAATAATTCTAGAGGAGACATTTGTATTTTCTTTAATAATCCAAAGGGTGTAGATCTAAGTAAAATGAATGATGTTAATATTTCTGGTGAAATGTCATTTCGTTCTATGATAGTTAGAGATTATTTAAAGATAACTTTTGATATAAAAATTGTAGAGATTGAATCTGTTAATGAAAGAAAGTATATAGATATTGATGGGAATATTTTTCTTGCTAATTAAATATGAGTCAATACAGCAGTGAAGATTTTACTATTTCATTGAACTCGGACGATAGTGATGATAGTATTTCATTGAACTTGGATGATGGTGATGATAGTATTTCATTGAACACAGATGATAGTTATGATACTAATAGTTTGTGCTCAAATGATAGTTATGAGAGTAGCTTTATTGATGACTCTGAGTATGATTCTGAGTATTCATGTGATAGTTATGACTTAGATGATTCTGAGTGAAAAAGTGTTTTAGTTTAAGCACAGTGATATATATAAAACGGAGCTGTAAAGCTCAAAAGTGTTTTATTTTAAGCACAGTGATATATATAAAACACCACGTTTTCTCACGCTATAAATATGGTTTATTGTGATACTTGCGAGAAGGAAGTAAAATATTATAAACAACATATTCTCACCGCAAAACATACATACAACATTTTAAACAAACTTTCCCCTCTTCCACCTGAAACAAAACACTGTTCTACATGTAATAAAAATATCCTCAAGAAAGGCTTCAAAATACATCTTAAAACAAATCTACATTTATCAAATTTTATCACAACTAAAAACTCTGATGGAGCATTCAAAGGACATATTAAAATAAGAGTCTTTAACTTCAAACCTCCTGAACCAGAGTCTATAGTTGATGCTGTAGAAATAGTTAAACCTGCTGTTCAAACGTTGATTGAAAAAACACTAAAGGAAATGAAACCACTTAAATTTTATATGGGAGTAAAATTAGAAATGACAAAGGATGAAGGAGTTATAGATGCACCATACATGAGAACTGAGCCACACTTTATATCTTCATATCAAGATTTTAAAACATCAGGAGTCTATGATGAACTTATTAAACAAGAGCAAGATGTGGATAATTCAATCGTAGGAAGTGGATTCAATATAGGAAAAATTATTTACATAGACATTCATATTCTTAAATCAGATCCTCTAAAAGCTTCTTCTTACATTGATTTACCCAGTGTTATCAAAAATAGAAAAGCAGTTATCAATATCAAAAATAAAGACAATAAATGTTTTCTCTGGTCTATTTTAGCACACTTACATCCTCCACATTTTCATGATGAAAGAGTATCTCATTATAAAAAATATGAGAATACATTAAATACGAAAGATCTAAAGTTTCCGATGACTTTAAATGATATTCCTAAATTTGAAAAGATGAATAATTTATCAGTTAATGTTTATGGTCTAACAGAAACAAACAACATTCAGGTTTTAAAGCTTTCTGACAATTGTAAACAAACTCATATTAATCTTCTATATTTTAATTCAGACGAAAATTCACATTATACATACATCAAAGATATTGCTAAATTAATAAAACCACAAGTCTGTAAGAGAACAAATAAAATATATATTTGTTTGCGTTGTCTTAACTTCTTCAATTCACAAGAAAGATTAGATAAACATTCAAATTATTGTGGCGAACATAAATCAACGGTAATCAATATGCCTAAAGAAGGCTCAAAGATCACATTCAAAGATGAAAATAAAAAGATCAAACATCCATTTGTTATATATGCTGATTTTGAAAGTATTTTAGAAAAAATTGATACTGCTTCTCAAGATCCAAAAGAATCATACACAAATAAATATCAAAAACATACTCCTTGTGGTTTTTGTTATTATATCAAATCATCCGTTGGTGATAAATATAACAAGTTAGAGATGTATAGAGGCTCAAATACCCCAGAGGAGTTTGTGAAACGACTAGAAAAAGACTGTGTTCGATTAACCAAGATAATGAGAGAAACCAATAAACCAATGTCCTTAACAAGTAAAGAAAAAAGGGAATTTATAAAAAACAATGTCTGTCATATTTGTGAGGAGAAAATTGGTAAAGGTCTAAAGGTTAGAGACCATTGTCATCTCACTGGTAAATATAGAGGTCCGGCTCATCAAAGTTGTAATATTAATTATCAACTCCCCTCTTTCATTCCTGTCTTTCTTCATAACAACGCTCATTATGATACACATCTATTTATCAAGGAACTCTCAAAGACTTCTGGAAGTATCTCAGCAATTCCAAACACGGATCAGAAATACATTTCATTCACAAAAACAATTCACACATCTCCTATTACTCATATCAGATTTCTTGATACATTTAAATTCATGGCAAGTCCATTGGTTAACTTGGTTCAAAATCTAAAAGAGTTTCCATGTCTTTCAGAGTATTTTTTAGATAAAGATTTTCTAACACAAAAGGGAATTTACCCCTATGACTATATGGACTCATTTGAGAGATTCAATGAAACACAACTTCCTTCAAAAGAAAATTTCTATAACAAATTAAATAATAGTCATATATCTGATAAAGATTATGTACACGCACAAAATGTTTGGGAAAAATATAACATCAAGAATCTTGGCGAGTATCACGATTTGTATCTCAAAACTGATGTGCTTTTATTGGCCGATGTATTTGAAGCCTTTAGATCTGTTTGTCGCACTGGATATGGATTGGATCCTGCTCACTACTACACAGCACCTGGATTGGCCTGGAGTGCGATGTTGAAAATGACAAAACAAGATTTGGATTTGATAACCGATGTTGATATGCTTTTGATGATTGAAAAGGCAAAAAGAGGTGGAATTTCACAAGTCTGCTCGAGTAGATACGCAAAAGCAAATAACAAATATCTTCCAAATTATGATCCAACGAAAGAGAGTTCTTACTTGATGTACTATGACGCGAACAACCTGTATGGCTGGGCAATGTCTCAGGCTCTTCCTTATGGAAAACTTAGATGGGTAAAGGAAAAAGACTACAAAAACGTTTTACAAGATGTATGTATCTCTACACAAAAAGAATTGGATGAAGAAAAAGTTGGTTATTATTTTGAAATTGATTTAAAATATCCAGAGGAACTCCATAACCTACACAAAGATCTCCCATTTGCTTGTGAGAAAGCAAGTCCAAAGAAAGAATGGTTGAGTGATTATCAACGATCGTTTGATATAGGTGAATCAACAGAAAAATTACTTACTACATTATATAACAAGAAAAATTATGTTCTACACCAAAGAAATTTGCGACAATATTTATCAAAAGGTCTAAGAGTAGAGAAGATCCATAGGGTTCTAAAGTTCAATCAAAGTCATTGGTTAAAGGGGTACATTGATTTTAATACACAAAGAAGAACAGAGTCAAAAACAGATTTTGAGAAAGACTTTTATAAATTGATGAATAATGCGGTCTTTGGTAAGACTATGGAGAATGTGAGGAAAAGACAAAATATCAGACTATCAACATCTTGGGAACAAGCATCAAAATTAATTAATAGACCGAGTTTTACTCGAGCTGAGGTCTTTACTGAGAACTTTTGTGCGATCCATTTGATTAAAGAGAGTATTGAAATGAACAAACCTATTTATATTGGAACAACAATTCTTGATTTATCAAAGTCATTAATGTATGATTACTTTTATAATAACTTGAGGAAGAAATATCAAAATGATGTTAATCTACTTTATATGGATACAGATAGTTTTATTTTGAAAATTAATACCAACGATGTTTATTCAGACATGAAAAGAGACATTAATATCTATGACACGAGTAATTACAGTCCAGAGAGTGAGTTGTTCTCTTCTAAAAATAAAAAGGTGATTGGAAAGTTCAAGGATGAATTAGGAGGAAATGTTATGAGTGAATTTGTGGGATTGAGGTCAAAGGCTTATGCTTATAAATACATTGTGAATAACGTTGAAAAGACTGATAAGAAGTTAAAAGGTGTAAAGAAAAATGTTATTAAAGAAACAATAAACTTTAAGGATTATTATAACTGTTTAACAACAAAGAAAGAAGAGTTTAGAAAGATTAATGGAATAAGAAGTTATAAACATCAATTATATTCAGAAGAGATAAATAAGAAAGCATTGGGGGCTTTTGATGATAAGAGGTTTATTTTAGAAAATGGAATTGATAGTCTCCCTTATGGTTATATAAGTATATAAGTGATAAGATATATATATAAGTGATAAGATATATATAAGTGATAAGATATACATAAGTGATAAGATATATATAAGTGATAAGATATATATAAGTGATAAGTTAAAAAGGGGGGGGGGGGGGGTTGGGGATTTTAACGGGCTACCGCCGCCTTTTTTACTATTATATAAATGATAGAACCAAGTATCAACCAGACTAAAGAGTGGAGGTGTAATCAACCTTGGTATATAAATGGAAAACATAATGAATGTGAAAAATATCAAATAGGTATAATTGAAAAGGCAACTGGTAAAAAAGTTCACAAAACAAATAAGAGAATTAATTTAAATACCGGTGAATTGGGTAAAAAAGATGGAAATATTTTTGAGTGGACGGAAAACTTTGATGGTTGTCAGGAAAATATATACTTTAATTTAAAAATGGTATGTGGCACTGGAGGCGCTCAAGCAAGAACATTGAGGGAGGTTTACCATTTTATCTTAGCTCAGTTAAAATATCTTAATAAAGAACCAAACTCAAACATATTTTTTGTTAATATATTAGATGGTGAAGAGAGTTGTAGGAGAATTAAATTATTTCCCACGCATAAACAAATATTTGTAGGGTCGTTGTTTGAGTGGGTTATATTCACCAGATGATATTAAGAGTAAAAGGTTAAAAGGTCCATGAGGTCAGAAGGATCACAGGTGTTTAAGTGGTCTAATGAATAAGGATAACATGTCAAAAGGTTAGAAGGTTCGTAAAGAACAGGGTGAGAGAAATATAGGTGTTTAGGGGCAATGAGGGAGGGAAAGAATTAATATGGAAGTGAATGGGTCAATGTTTGAGTGGGTCAAAGATTAATCTGCCAGATGATATGTAGAAGAAGGATGATAGGTCTATAAGAGAAAACAAATATTTGTAGTGTTTGAGTGGTCTAATGAACAACATTAAGGATAGGTACTACAGACAAAAGGTTCATAAAGATGAGGGTGGGAGAAATAGAGGTGTTTATGATTTTTGAAAAAGACAAGGGGGTAAATGACATTAGATAGGGATTTCCCATGTTAAACGGAGGTGTCCCAGAAGCAACATTATTACACTACTCACAAGCAAATGGGAGATCTTTGTGTAGGTTATGGAGTTCCTCTGGATATTTTAAATCAATTTCAAAATAATAACCAACTTTTTCTTCATCCAATTCTTTTTGTGTAGAGATACATACATCTTGTAAAACGTTTTTGTAGTCTTTTTCCTTTACCCATCTAAGTTTTCCATAAGGAAGAGCCTGAGACATTGCCCAGCCATACAGGTTGTTCGCGTCATAGTACATCAAGTAAGAACTCTCTTTCGTTGGATCATAATTTGGAAGATATTTGTTATTTGCTTTTGCGTATCTACTCGAGCAGACTTGTGAAATTCCACCTCTTTTTGCCTTTTCAATCATCAAAAGCATATCAACATCGGTTATCAAATCCAAATCTTGTTTTGTCATTTTCAACATCGCACTCCAGGCCAATCCAGGTGCTGTGTAGTAGTGAGCAGGATCCAATCCATATCCAGTGCGACAAACAGATCTAAAGGCTTCAAATACATCGGCCAATAAAAGCACATCAGTTTTGAGATACAAATCGTGATACTCGCCAAGATTCTTGATGTTATATTTTTCCCAAACATTTTGTGCGTGTACATAATCTTTATCAGATATATGACTATTATTTAATTTGTTATAGAAATTTTCTTTTGAAGGAAGTTGTGTTTCATTGAATCTCTCAAATGAGTCCATATAGTCATAGGGGTAAATTCCCTTTTGTGTTAGAAAATCTTTATCTAAAAAATACTCTGAAAGACATGGAAACTCTTTTAGATTTTGAACCAAGTTAACCAATGGACTTGCCATGAATTTAAATGTATCAAGAAATCTGATATGAGTAATAGGAGATGTGTGAATTGTTTTTGTGAATGAAATGTATTTCTGATCCGTGTTTGGAATTGCTGAGATACTTCCAGAAGTCTTTGAGAGTTCCTTGATAAATAGATGTGTATCATAATGAGCGTTGTTATGAAGAAAGACAGGAATGAAAGAGGGGAGTTGATAATTAATATTACAACTTTGATGAGCCGGACCTCTATATTTACCAGTGAGATGACAATGGTCTCTAACCTTTAGACCTTTACCAATTTTCTCCTCACAAATATGACAGACATTGTTTTTTATAAATTCCCTTTTTTCTTTACTTGTTAATGACATTGGTTTATTGGTTTCTCTCATTATCTTGGTTAATCGAACACAGTCTTTTTCTAGTCGTTTCACAAACTCCTCTGGGGTATTTGAGCCTCTATACATCTCTAACTTGTTATATTTATCACCAACGGATGATTTGATATAATAACAAAAACCACAAGGAGTATGTTTTTGATATTTATTTGTGTATGATTCTTTTGGATCTTGAGAAGCAGTATCAATTTTTTCTAAAATACTTTCAAAATCAGCATATATAACAAATGGATGTTTGATCTTTTTATTTTCATCTTTGAATGTGATCTTTGAGCCTTCTTTAGGCATATTGATTACCGTTGATTTATGTTCGCCACAATAATTTGAATGTTTATCTAATCTTTCTTGTGAATTGAAGAAGTTAAGACAACGCAAACAAATATATATTTTATTTGTTCTCTTACAGACTTGTGGTTTTATTAATTTAGCAATATCTTTGATGTATGTATAATGTGAATTTTCGTCTGAATTAAAATATAGAAGATTAATATGAGTTTGTTTACAATTGTCAGAAAGCTTTAAAACCTGAATGTTGTTTGTTTCTGTTAGACCATAAACATTAACTGATAAATTATTCATCTTTTCAAATTTAGGAATATCATTTAAAGTCATCGGAAACTTTAGATCTTTCGTATTTAATGTATTCTCATATTTTTTATAATGAGATACTCTTTCATCATGAAAATGTGGAGGATGTAAGTGTGCTAAAATAGACCAGAGAAAACATTTATTGTCTTTATTTTTGATATTGATAACTGCTTTTCTATTTTTGATAACACTGGGTAAATCAATGTAAGAAGAAGCTTTTAGAGGATCTGATTTAAGAATATGAATGTCTATGTAAATAATTTTTCCTATATTGAATCCACTTCCTACGATTGAATTATCCACATCTTGCTCTTGTTTAATAAGTTCATCATAGACTCCTGATGTTTTAAAATCTTGATATGAAGATATAAAGTGTGGCTCAGTTCTCATGTATGGTGCATCTATAACTCCTTCATCCTTTGTCATTTCTAATTTTACTCCCATATAAAATTTAAGTGGTTTCATTTCCTTTAGTGTTTTTTCAATCAACGTTTGAACAGCAGGTTTAACTATTTCTACAGCATCAACTATAGACTCTGGTTCAGGAGGTTTGAAGTTAAAGACTCTTATTTTAATATGTCCTTTGAATGCTCCATCAGAGTTTTTAGTTGTGATAAAATTTGATAAATGTAGATTTGTTTTAAGATGTATTTTGAAGCCTTTCTTGAGGATATTTTTATTACATGTAGAACAGTGTTTTGTTTCAGGTGGAAGAGGGGAAAGTTTGTTTAAAATGTTGTATGTATGTTTTGCGGTGAGAATATGTTGTTTATAATATTTTACTTCCTTCTCGCAAGTATCACAATAAACCATATTTATAGCGTGAGAAAACGTGGTGTTTTATATATATCACTGTGCTTAAAATAAAACACTTTTGAGCTTTACAGCTCCGTTTTATATATATCGCTGTGCTTAAACTAAAACACTTTTTCACTCAGAATCATCTAAGTCATAACTATCACATGAATACTCAGAATCATACTCAGAGTCATCAATAAAGCTACTCTCATAACTATCATTTGAGCACAAACTATTAGTATCATAACTATCATCTGTGTTCAATGAAATACTATCATCACCATCGTCCAAGTTCAATGAAATACTATCATCACTATCGTCTGAGTTCAATGAAATAGTAAAATCTTCACTGCTGTATTGACTCATATTTAATTAGCAAGAAAAATATTCCCATCAATATCTATATACTTTCTTTCATTAACAGATTCAATCTCTACAATTTTTATATCAAAAGTTATCTTTAAATAATCTCTAACTATCATAGAACGAAATGACATTTCACCAGAAATATTAACATCATTCATTTTACTTAGATCTACACCCTTTGGATTATTAAAGAAAATACAAATGTCTCCTCTAGAATTATTAATGGTCTTATCATTCTTTTTCAAAGTACCGTGGTCAATCACTTTTTCAAGCTTTGAATAAATTGCCAGGAGTAGAGGAGAAACTTTTGTTAGATTTACTTTAATGGATGTCTTTCCAGGTATAGTTAGAGCTCTTCCTTTAAATGAAATAGAGGGGCTCATGTTATTTTCCATAACTGGTTTTACCCAAAAATTTCCATATTTATCTTTGTTCAATTTAACATCTTTGACATATTTTTCTATATCTTCCACCGAAGTAGAGATTGATTGAAATTTGTCTTTTGTGCTTTGAAACATTGTATTTATTAATGAATAAACTTGCGTTTAGTTTAAGTAAAAATTTACCACATAAATATGATAAGTTCTGAAGGATATTTAGAATTTCCAGACTCTCCATATGATAAATTAGAGAATTGTCCGGCTTGTGATAGAGTGGGGCTTAATGATGAGGATTCATATAAACAATGTATTTTCTGTGATTTAATTTTAATTAATGATAATAAGAAATATAAAAAAATATATAACTCTTTTAAATTAGAACCAAAAATGAATTACTTTACAAGATTAATAAGAGAGATGAATGTTAAGTATTGTGATGATAATACACCATTTCTTTCAAGGGAAGAGACTAATTGTATTGAGGAAATGTATAAGGGTTTAATGATATTTATTATTCAAAATAATTTTAATGGAAATGTTAATACAAGATAATATATAAATAAAATAATGGATTATTTTGAAATTAAACCCGAACTCAGGATAAAATATAGAGTTTCTCAAATAGCTCAAAAAAAGTTGGATAACTTGTTTTCCAAATATATAAATGAATGATTTTTTACCCGTTTGGGAAAATAAGATAAAATTTAATAACCATAAAAACATTCCAAATTCATTGAGATGTCTAATAGTTGGTTCAAGCGGATGTGGAAAAACCTGTTTACTTTTAAAGATGCTCCTTGGTTCTAATTTTTTAGATTATGATAATTTAATAATTTTTACAAAGTCAAGTTTTCAACCCGAGTATCAACTACTCTCACAGGGTTTTAATGCGGGTCTTAAAAAGGAAGACATTATCGGTTTATTTAAACTTCAAAACAAACTAAATGATTATAATATTGATGATATAATACAATTATTTTGTGATACACAGAAATCAAAATCGAAACCCATAACTTGTATTCTCAGTGATAATACGGATGATATACCTTCACCTCAAGATTTAGATAAATCAAAAAAGAACCTTGTCATCTTTGATGATTGTGTTAATGAGAGAAACCAAACAGTAATGGATAGCTACTATACAAGAGGGAGACATTCTTCTTGTAATTGTATATATCTTAGTCAATCATATTTTCAACTCCCTCGACGCTCAATAAGAAACAATGCCAATACTTTTATTTTATTTAAGTTAAATTCAATAGATGTAAATAATTTTTGGAGAGATAATTGCTCTACGTTATGTAGTAAAAAAGAATTTGAAAATTATATGAAACACACGATTGGAAAATATAAATATATTGTTGTGAAACAAGATGAGATACTAAATGATATTTTTCAATAAATAAATACAGAAAATGAATACTGAAGAAAGAGAAAGAAAGTTTAAGGAACATCAACAATTAGTTTCAAAAGTTGTTAAACAACAGGAAGAGATAAAGAAGAAATGGAGACAGAAACTAACTGGTGAAGAAGCCTTTGAAAGAAAACAAGAGAAATTCTTTAAACCACTTTTGAAAACTCAACACCCTACAGTTCCCACGGTAGAATTTACTCCGAAAAAACTTCAAATGCTCAAAGATTTTAGTCAGATAACAAAACAAGAACTTGGTGAATTAGAATATGATGACGAGGGATTATTTCGGAAACTTGAGGAGGTAAATCAACCCCCTAATTATGTTGTGGAAGCTCTTCAAAACAATGAATATTCGGCGGGTTCAAAAACCAGAGCAGGTCTCATTCCAACAGAAGAACCAGCATTGTTTCATCTTGTGGAAGAAAAGGTATTGATATTTAATGATGAATTGATGTTCTTGAGTTCTACTCAACCAAATGTTAAATTAACTCCAAGATTAATGTTTCTTCTAACAAACCCCGGATTCAGCGGTTCAAAATATTTTGAGGAACCACTTGATATGGAAAGAGAGGAAGATAGGGTATATATTGAGTTGCTAAATGCACTTGATTATGGAGTTTCTGTTGCTGGTAAAAGTAAGAAGAATGAGAAGGAGAAACATATTATTGATGCTTTAAGTAAGCTTGGTTCGGGTGTTAGTTTTCTTCCAAATGACCCATCACAATTAGTTAATAGGCTATTATTGTTGTTAGGTAGTAAGAAGGCTGGAAACAACAATTGTTTTAATGAATCCTCAGCCATTTTAGATCAGTTGATGAACATGAAAATAATTAATAAATGTCAATACAAAGATATTTTATTAGATATTAAATAAGATGAGAAGCACAATTCTTAGTTTTAATTTCACAACGAGCGATTACACAGCTTCATTCCCTTACCCACTACAACTTGACCCCCTTACCTCATATGAGGCATCTTTGTTGTCAATGGAAACTTACAATACCCTTTTTAATATCACAGAGAAAAACAACAAGTTTAGTTATAATCCAGGAAGTGGATATAAAACTATAACCGTTTCACCTGGAGCTTACGAGATTTCTCAAATATCTTCAGAAGTCTCTCGCCTTATGAAAGAAAAAGGTGATGAACCAAAAAATATTGTAATAGATATTCAAAAACACACTTCAAAATCAACTATTAAACTTAAAAATAATTATAAAGTTGATTTCACGATTGAAAATTCGTTTAGAGAGCTATTGGGTTTCTCTTCAAAAAAGATTGAAAATAACGGGACGTTTTACAGTGATAATGTTATCCAAATATCCTCCGGTATAAATTCAGTATTAATTCATTGTGATTTGATTGATGGTGCTTATAACGATGGAATAAGAACAAATACAATATTTTCATTCAGTGCATACTCAACCCCGATTGGTTATAAATTTAATATGGAACCAAAAAATCTTGTCTATTTACCTGTGTCAGGAAAAACCATATACAGAGTAAATTTTAGGATAACCGACCAAGATAATCGTATGATATCCTTTAATGATGAAATTATATCCATCAGAATTCACCTACGTGAAGTTTTTCAATAAATAAATAATGGTTATTGTGAGAAAACACGAGTTGGGAAAATATAAAATAATTACAGGGGAGGGCATGTTCCTTTCACCAGACTATACAAGGTATGTGGGTAGAGGATACTATAAACCTAAGAGACAACGAGGTGTAGGTCATCAATTTCGAAATAAAGGAGATGGGATAATTGATACTCTAATGGGTATTGGTTCAACCATCCTTAAACATAAAGACCTAATTGGTTCAACTGCTTCTGCCGTGGGCTCCGTTGCGGGTGCTATAAAGAGTATAAAAGATGCTCAAAAGGAGTCTCATAAATTACAAGCAATCAAAGAAATAAAAAAAGGTAAAACTCAACTATCTTCACAAGAACGACAAAAAATCATTAAAATACTTGGGTCAGGGTTTCAACAATTTTAATGCTATATAAATACAAGTATGGAAGCGATTGATAGTATCTATGATTTGGATGATACGATTATCATTTCAAACTCCACTAAAAAGGAAGACTATTTTAAGGTAAATGCTATAACAGGAACAGACTGGAATTCAAACGGAACAAAAAGTTTTGAAATAAATAATCAACAAACTTACTTGAATATAGCTGATAGTTTCTTGCTGTGTAAATTTAAATTCACTAAGGCTGCGAATAATACTAATGCTACACTCGTAAATGATTTCTTCTGGAAAATGTTTGACAGTGTCCGCCTGTATATTGGAACACAAGAGGTTGAAGCGGTTGATTATGTCTCTGCTACATCTGAAATGATGAAATTTACACTATATTCGTTTAGTGATAGAATGGGTAAGGGAGCTGTTGAGGGTTTTATTCCTGATATGTCAACGGGTACAAACGCAGACCCTGGTTATAGTCAAAGGAAGTCAATGTATAATGATGACGCAAAAGCTGAGAATAGTTTTACCGTAGCAGTACCTCTGAAAGGTATATTTGGATTTTGTGATTATGATAAAGTTTTGTATGGGCTTAAAATTAGATTTCAACTACAAAGGAATGATAATGTAAATAGATTGCTTTTTGGGGATGAAAATGCTTTTGGAGAAAATAATAAATTTGTTATTAATGATTTGTGTTGGTATATCAGTGAATATACTCCTAATCTTAAAACGGAAGAGATGTTAAATAGAAGACTTAACTCAAAGAAACCGCTAAATGTATCATACCTTAAAAGAAGATGTCAACACGTTAAACTGGAACACACTACCTACACTTGGAATTTAGGTGTTCTTCAAGGAAAGCCACGATACCTCTGGCTCATTTTAAAAAAACCAGATGGAGAGGACGGTACTAATAAGAATAATGCCCTGAGTGATAATGCAAAGGTGAAACAACTTCGGGTTTCTCTTGATGGCACATTTTATCCGCGAGATAGATTGGAAATTGATTGGGAAAAAAATGATTATGCGGAAGCCTACAAGTCCTACCAAAAGGTGTGTGAAAGTAATGGTAATAATGATCCTATTTTGGATATGGTTGCGTTTCAAAAACTTTATACAATCTACGCAATTGACCTGAGTTCTCAAAAGGAAACTATAAAGTCTAATCGAGTGGATACTTCTCTATACATTGAAAGAGGGGAGAGTGAAGAGGTTAATGCATATTGTTTGCTTTTGGAGGAAACAGAATTACAGATTAATACAGATAATGGTGTTATGATTAATATCACATAGGTTTTTTCTCATAAATAAATGGTTGGGGTATATGTTAATCAAATCAATCTTAATAAATTAACATCTTGTATTCAAAATCAAAAGCCTTGTATTATTAATGTTAATACAATTCAAAGAAAAGGAGCTGTAAGAATTGATGTTTTACTCACACACACACAAGTAAAAACACTAAATGATGTTGGATCACTTAAAATTAAAATGACGAAACCTATGTTAAAGAAATATTCAATAGACGAGTCAAGAGGAGGATTTCTCCCGTTTCTAATTCCTTTATTTGCTGGTTTAAGTGCGGCGGGAGCATTGACTGGTGGTATTTCAGCAGCGGTAAAAACTGCTAACGAAAGGAAGGCACAACTAAAAGCTCAAAAAGAATTGGAAAGACATAACAAGGAGTTGGAGAAACAAATTAGTGGAAGTGGTGTAATTGTAGATTTTGCTCAAAAACTTGAAAGTCTACCTGATAAAGCTAGATTGTTGGTTGGAGATATGCTTTCCTCTATCGCTCAAGCGGGTGTTAAACTAACTAAACGGGGTAATGGATTGTATCTTTCTCATAAATAAATGGATAAATGGTTTAAACAATTTGGAAAGAATACAACGTCAAATATAGAACTAGCTAAGTATTGTAAAACACTAAAAATTGATAATGTGGTTATTTGTATGAGAGATGAATTAACACATATAAATAAGAATACAAAGAATATTATTATGAATTTAGACACACAGAATGGTTCTCATTGGGTTTGTATTCATAATAGTCAGGATAAATATTATTTTGATAGTTATGGTATGCCACCACCTGTTGAAGTAATACAATTCTTACAGAATGGTGTTTATCAAACATTCCAAGTTCAAGAAATTAATTCTAAATGTTGTGGCCAATTATGTTTATATGTATTATTTCAACTCAACAATAATGAAAATTTTTATGATATCATTTTTTATCTAATATAAATGACCTATGTTGGAAAAGATGGTTCTATCTTTGGAAAATCCTCTCAGGATATTGATTTATCAAATTATTATACAAAGGCACAGGCTGAACGACAAAAATATAGTGTAAGTAAAAATATTAATATGAAGAATACTTATAAATTAATCAATTATCCAAACCCTACAGATGCGAATGACTTGATTAGATTCAGTGATTTATCACAATATATATCTTTAAAGAAAACAGCACGTTTTGTGAAACAAGTAAAATTTACAACCACAACACCTGGATATACTGACCATACACCTTTCCTCATTGAATTTAACTACCTGCTTACAATTAAATTTTATAAAGAAGGACATTTAGTTAATATGCGAATTAATAAATGGGGGTATGATATGCCTGATTTAGGGTATAATTGGTCTTTTTCAATAAACATAGAAGACCTACATGATTTAAATCAGTCTCGTAAAGAAGAATATTATCCACTTGGTGAAGATAAGGATTTATGTGGAAGTACAATTAGTAAACAACAAATACGTGATTTTAAGAAAATAAAAATATATGATAGTATAGCGATGGTTCGCATGACAAAGAAGGAAGGTAATGAGATAAGGATAGAAAGCCGAGGAATACAAACCGATTTGGTAGTGGGAAGATGGGGTGGTATTACCTGTCATAATATTAATCTCACATATATTTCTGATACATAAATGGCAGGAAGAAGACTACAAGAGAATTATAATTTTTGTATTCAAGGATACCTACAAGAAAAGGGTGCTCGGTATTACATACCTTATGATTTGGAGCATATACATGGGAATTTTGTCATAAAAAACTGGCCTTATACTGATATTGTTAAACCCACAAATAGAGACTTGTTTAAAATATTAAATAAAAATGAACTTCTCAAAGTTATGAAATATAAAACTCTTTTAGAAATCGTCAACAAATCTTATTGGTATCCTATTATGAGAAAAATAATTATAGATACAAGAATATCTCAAAATCCAGATGAGTATATGTATAATATTCTTTGGGGTTCAAACTCAAGGGTAGCAAGGGATGAGGAAGGAGTTGAAGAAGAGAAGGAGGAAAGAGAGAAAAAGGAGAAGGAGGAAAGGGAGAGGGAGGAGAAGGAGGAGAGGGAGAAAAAGGAGGAGAAGGAGGAGAGGGAGAAAAAGGAGAAGGAGGAAAGGGAGAAAAGGGAGAAGGAGGAAAGGGAGAAAAGGGAGAAAAAGGAGAAGGAGGAGAGGGAGAAAATGGAGGAGGAGGAGAGGGAGCAAAGAGAGAGGGAGGAAAAATATAAAAAGATGGAAATCACTGAGATTCATAAAAGATTGAGTGTATTAAAGCAAATAAATCAATCTCAACGCACCGAAGAGGAAATTAAAGAATTAACAACTCTTATGAAGATAATGGTTTCAAAAATAAGAACGTCAATGTCTTCAATTTCAGGGAGGATATTTAAACGAGAAAGTGGTGAAGAAGAAGAAGAAGAAGAAGGAAAAGATTATGTGATTGATGATGTTGGTGTCATTGACTTTAGTTAGTTTTTATTTGTAAATAAATGGAGGAGAGAGTGAAGGCATTCCTTAGGATTCTTTATGTTTTAAAAATAAAGATTGAAATGTATATGTTGAAAACCAAAAAGGTTTTGATACTCTGTCGGAATTTTTCTGATAAATAAATATGAGTTATTGTCTCAAATGTAAAAAGAAAACTAAATCTAAAAATATCTCTTATGTTAAAGCTAAAAATAATAGAGTTTATCAAAAAGGAATATGTCAAGTATGTGGCTCTAAAAAGTGCCAATTCATCTCTCCTAAAAGAGGAGGAGACATACAAAAGTTTCTGTCAGGAAGTAAATTTACAACAACTGGAATTCCAGGGGAATTACACCTTCCAGGGTATTCTTTCTGTGGTCCAGGAACAAACTTGGATAAAAGATTAGATGAGGCTGACAATCCTAAACCTTGGTCTAAACCTACAAATAGGGTTGACGAAGTGTGTATGAAGCATGATATTGCTTATGGGAAAACCACTACGTTGACTGAAAAACATAAAGCCGACAGCGAAATGTTGTATAATTTGTCTTTGATACAAAATCCAACGTTGAGAGAGAAAGTTGATAGGTTTATTGTGAGAAATTTGATAAATGCTAAATTGAAACTTGGTCTTGGTTATTCCTCAAAAAACTATTAGGCTCTAATGATGCCATCAAGACTGAGGAGCTTTTGGCTGAAGAATTACACAAACCTATAATCACAAAGTTTAAAAGAAGGAAGGTTTATTCTAAATACACTGACCACATATGGTCCGCTGATTTAATTGAATTGAATAATGACAGGGGATACAGGTATGCTTTAACCGTTATTGATTTGAGGAGTAGATTTGCCTGGGTTGTCCCTTTAAAAAATAAAAGGGGTGATACTTTAATGTTAGCCTTTAAGCTAATATTTGATCGGGATAAAAGGAAACCAAAGAAGTTATGGACTGATGAGGGAACAGAGTTCTATAACAAAATATTCATGAAATTTCTTAAGGGGAAGGGTATTAAATTATACAGCACCTTTAATGAAGGAAAGGCAGTTGTTATTGAGCGTTTTAATCGTACTTTAAAAGAGAAATTATATAAAAAATTCACACAACTCGGTTCTCAAAAATGGGTGTATTTAATTCAGGATATTGTAGATAATTACAATAATACAGTTCATTCATCAACACAATCAAAACCATCAGAAACATTTACAAAATTAGAATATGAAAAGGAGATTAATTTGAGAAAGCCCAAGTTTAAAGTTGGTGATATTGTAAGAATATACAAATAGAAAAGTCATTTTGAGAAAGGTTATACACAAAAATGGGCTCGTGAATTATTTAAAATCATTGATGTAATGGATACAGTCCCTTGGACCTACAAATTATATGATTTAAATGGAGAAGAAATCTTGGGTTCATTTTACTCACAAGAATTACAAAAAACACAAGTAAGCAGATAATACCCTTGAAAATAATAAATAAATAAATAAAATGTAATGGGGATACGTTTTTAAATCTGTGAACCCCAAACACAGAATCCCACAACTTTTTAGTTGGGGCTTAACTTTTGTGTGTGTATAATGGGGATACGTTTTTAAATCTGTGAACCCCAAACACAGAATCCCACAACTTTTTAGTTGGGGCTTAACTTTTGTGTGTGTATAATGGGGATACGTTTTTAAATCTGTGAACCCCAAACACAGAATCCCACAACTTTTTAGTTGGGGCTTAACTTTTGTGTGTGTATAATGGGGATACGTTTTTAAATCTGTGAACCCCAAACACAGAATCCCACAACTTTTTAGTTGGGGCTTAACTTTTGTGTGTGTATAATGGGGATACGTTTTTAAATCTGTGAACCCCAAACACAGAATCCCACAACTTTTTAGTTGGGGCTTAACTTTTGTGTGTGTATAATGGGGATACGTTTTTAAATCTGTGAACCCCAAACACAGAATCCCACAACTTTTTAGTTGGGGCTTAACTTTTGTGTGTGTGTGTATGTGCGAGTGAGTCATAATAATATACAAACCCTAACCCAACCCAAGCCCTAACCCAACCCCATCCCTAACCCAAACCCATCCCTAACCCAACCCATCCCTAACCCAACCCCATCCCTAACCCAACCCCATCCCTAACCCAACCCCATCCCTAACCCAACCCCATCCCTAACCCAACCCCATCCCTAACCCAACCCCAACCCTAACCCAACCCCATCCCTAACCCAACCCCATCCCTAACCCAACCCATCCCTAACCCTCACATTCAAAATCCCAACCCTAACCCAATCCCATCCCTAACCCAACCCCAACCCTAACCCTCACATTCAAAATCCCAACCCTAACCCAACCCATCCCTAACCCAAACCCATCCCTAACCCAACCCATCCCTAACCCAACCCCATCCCTAACCCAACCCCATCCCTAACCCAACCCCATCCCTAACCCAACCCCATCCCTAACCCAACCCCATCCCTAACCCAACCCCAACCCTAACCCAACCCCATCCCTAACCCAACCCCATCCCTAACCCAACCCATCCCTAACCCTCACATTCAAAATCCCAACCCTAACCCAATCCCATCCCTAACCCAACCCCAACCCTAACCCTCACATTCAAAATCCCAACCCTAACCCAACCCATCCCTAACCCAACCCCATCCCTAACCCAACCCCATCCCTAACCCAACCCCAACCCTAACCCTCACATTCAAAATCCCAACCCTAACCCAACCCCATCCCTAACCCTCACATTCAAAATCCCACCCAAACCCTAACATAATCTTTCTTTTCTTCTTTTTTAAATACGTATTTCTTTTTTTTTTTTTCCTCTTCCTCCAATTCTGTCTTTCAAGGCTTTTAAGTTTGAAGAAGTAGAAATGGGAAGAAAGAATTTTCCAGCATTTTCTTCCTCGAACTTTCTTGATATTGCTTAAATCAAGCGTCATTAAATAAAGAACATTGTTCATTGCTTTAGAATCCAAAGAGTCTCCAAGAGGAACCCCACAGGTAGAGTCTCCAAAATAAAACCAACTTTCCAAGTTCCCAAGGTATAACCACATTCCTGTTGAGCCTCCAAGATAGGTATCACATTCCGAGTCATCAAAACAAAACCCCCATTCCGAGTCTCCAAAAATATAACCATCTTTCCAAGTCCCCAAGGTAAAACCACAATTTTCAGAAATATTGGGGGTTTCCGTGATAAGTCTCACATAGTATAACTGCGGACCATCAGGGAAAACTTCCCTTTCCCAATTTTTTAGGGTTTCTATGATGTGTCTCACATAGTATAACTGCGGACCATCAGGGAGAACTCTCCTTGTCCAATTTTTTAGGGTTTCTATGATGTGTCTCACATAGTATAACTGCGGACCATCAGGGAGAACTCTCCTTGCCCAATTTTTTAGGGTTTCTATGATGTGTCTCACATAGTATAACTGCGGACCATCAGGGAGAACTCTCCTTGCCCAATTTTTTAGGGTTTCTATGATGTGTCTCACATAGTATAACTGCGGACCATCAGGGAGAACTCTCCTTTCCCAATTTTCAGAAATTTGTGGGTCTCCAATGTATGACTTGTATTCTGGCTCATCAAGGTAGAACTTGTTCAGTGGGTTTTGTTTTGATAACTCACAACAAGTATCATCATGGTAAAACTCTTTTTCAGGATTTTGTGGATCTCCAAGGTATAACTCTTTGGCTGGGTCATCAAGGTAGAACTCGTTCTGGGGGTCTTGGTTGTTCAAAATGTCTTCAAACAAAAAAATAACTTCATCCCAAGTTGTGTTAAAAGCAGAATTTTCATTTCGTATCTCAGATACAATTTCCTGTGAAAGAAAATAACAATGTATTAATTTAATACAATATTTTTTATTTGTATAAATCAAGCTCTATGAATATTAAAATAAACTTTGTTAACTCTTACACGAGTCTCATCTTAAAAAAAAAAAAAAAAAAAAAAAAAAAAATTAAATAAATAAATAAATAAATAAACAAACTTACCTCCATTGATAAGAGGTTCGAGTCCAGTTCATCAATCTGAAGGTTGAGTTCTACACAGGTAGTAGGACTCCATGGAATAGCAAAGTTATCCCATTCCATTTCGGCATAGTAGTCCATTCTCAAGTGAAGCAGAAAGCGTGTTTGAAAAAGCCTGTGTGGTCGGTGCCTTTTATAAGGACTGGGTGTGTCTTCCTGTGGAAATTCCCTGGGCGTGTCTTAACTGGAAATGATGTGATGGAAATTCCCTGAAAATGATGTAATGTATTACCTGGAAATGATACAATGCTGAAGAGTTTATAAAGTGGGTGGGACTTAGCAAAAGTGGGAGGAGCTTAGCAAAAGTGGGCGGGGCTTAGTAAAAAGTGGGCGTGGCTTAACAAAAAGTGGGCGGGGCTTAGTAAAAAAATGGGCGTGGTTTACCAAAAAGTGGGCGGAGCTTACCAAAAAAATGGTATGTGGCACTGGAGGCGCTCAAGCAAGAACATTGAGGGAGGTTTACCATTTTATCTTAGCTCAGTTAAAATATCTTAATAAAGAACCAAACTCAAACATATTTTTTGTTAATATATTAGATGGTGAAGAGAGTTGTAGGAGAATTAAATTATTTCCCACGCATAAACAAATATTTGTAGGGTCGTTGTTTGAGTGGGTTATATTCACCAGATGATATTAAGAGTAAAAGGTTAAAAGGTCCATGAGGTCAGAAGGATCACAGGTGTTTAAGTGGTCTAATGAATAAGGATAACATGTCAAAAGGTTAGAAGGTTCGTAAAGAACAGGGTGAGAGAAATATAGGTGTTTAGGGGCAATGAGGGAGGGAAAGAATTAATATGGAAGTGAATGGGTCAATGTTTGAGTGGGTCAAAGATTAATCTGCCAGATGATATGTAGAAGAAGGATGATAGGTCTATAAGAGAAAACAAATATTTGTAGTGTTTGAGTGGTCTAATGAACAACATTAAGGATAGGTACTACAGACAAAAGGTTCATAAAGATGAGGGTGGGAGAAATAGAGGTGTTTATGATTTTTGAAAAAGACAAGGGGGTAAATGACATTAGATAGGGATTTCCCATGTTAAACGGAGGTGTCCCAGAAGCAACATTATTACACTACTCTTGTGAGAAAGAAAGTCCAAAGAAAGAATGGTTGAGTGATTATCAACGATCGTTTGATATAGGTGAATCAACAGAAAAATTACTTACTACATTATATAACAAGAAAAATTATGTTCTACACCAAAGAAATTTGCGACAATATTTATCAAAAGGTCTGAGAGTAGAGAAGATCCATAGGGTTCTAAAGTTCAATCAAAGTCATTGGTTAAAGGGGTACATTGATTTTAATACACAAAGAAGAACAGAGTCAAAAACAGATTTTGAGAAAGACTTTTATAAATTGATGAATAATGCGGTCTTTGGTAAGACTATGGAGAATGTGAGGAAAAGACAAAATATCAGACTATCAACATCTTGGGAACAAGCATCAAAATTAATTAATAGACCGAGTTTTACTCGAGCTGAGGTCTTTACTGAGAACTTTTGTGCGATCCATTTGATTAAAGAGAGTATTGAAATGAACAAACCTATTTATATTGGAACAACAATTCTTGATTTATCAAAGTCATTAATGTATGATTACTTTTATAATAACTTGAGGAAGAAATATCAAAATGATGTTAATCTACTTTATATGGATACAGATAGTTTTATTTTGAAAATTAATACCAACGATGTTTATTCAGACATGAAAAGAGACATTAATATCTATGACACGAGTAATTACAGTCCAGAGAGTGAGTTGTTCTCTTCTAAAAATAAAAAGGTGATTGGAAAGTTCAAGGATGAATTAGGAGGAAATGTTATGAGTGAATTTGTGGGATTGAGGTCAAAGGCTTATGCTTATAAATACATTGTGAATAACGTTGAAAAGACTGATAAGAAGTTAAAAGGTGTAAAGAAAAATGTTATTAAAGAAACAATAAACTTTAAGGATTATTATAACTGTTTAACAACAAAGAAAGAAGAGTTTAGAAAGATTAATGGAATAAGAAGTTATAAACATCAATTATATTCAGAAGAGATAAATAAGAAAGCATTGGGGGCTTTTGATGATAAGAGGTTTATTTTAGAAAATGGAATTGATAGTCTCCCTTATGGTTATATAAGTATATAAGTGATAAGATATATATATAAGTGATAAGATATATATAAGTGATAAGATATACATAAGTGATAAGATATATATAAGTGATAAGATATATATAAGTGATAAGTTAAAAAGGGGGGGGGGGGTTGGGGATTTTAACGGGCTACCGCCGCCTTTTTTACTATTATATAAATGATAGAACCAAGTATCAACCAGACTAAAGAGTGGAGGTGTAATCAACCTTGGTATATCAATGGAAAACATAATGAATGTGAAAAATATCAAATAGGTATAATTGAAAAGGCAACTGGTAAAAAAATTCACAAAACAAATAAGAGAATTAATTTAAATACCGGTGAATTGGGTAAAAAAGATGGAAATATTTTTGAGTGGACGGAAAACTTTGATGGTTGTCAGGAAAATATATACTTTAATTTTAAAATGGTATGTGGCACTGGAGGCGCTCAAACAAGAACATTGAGGGAGGTTTACCATTTTATCTTAGCTCAGTTAAAATATCTTAATAAAGAACCAAACTCAAACATATTTTTTGTTAATATATTAGATGGTGAAGAGAGTTGTAGGAGAATTAAATTATTTCCCACGCATAAACAAATATTTGTAGGGTCGTTGTTTGAGTGGGTTATATTCACCAGATGATATTAAGAGTAAAAGGTTAAAAGGTCCATGAGGTCAGAAGGATCACAGGTGTTTAAGTGGTCTAATGAATAAGGATAACATGTCAAAAGGTTAGAAGGTTCGTAATGAACAGGGTGAGAGAAATAGAGGTCTTTAGGGGCAATGAGGGAGGGAAAGAATTAATATGGAAGTGAATGGGTCAATGTTTGAGTGGGTCAAAGATTAATCTGCCAGATGATATGTAGAAGAAGGATGATAGGTCTATAAGAGAAAACAAATATTTGTAGTGTTTGAGTGGTCTAATGAACAACATTAAGGATAGGTACTACAGACAAAAGGTTCATAAAGATGAGGGTGGGAGAAATAGAGGTGTTTATGATTTTTGAAAAAGACAAGGGGGTAAATGACATTAGATAGGGATTTCCCATGTTAAACGGAGGTGTCCCAGAAGCAACATTATTACACTACTAACACATGTGCGAAAAGTGGTTTTTCAACACTAACACAAGTGCGAAAAGTGGTTTTTCAACACTAACACAAGTGCGAAAAGTGGTTTTTCCACACTAATACAAGTGCAAAAGTGGTTTCCTGCACCAACACAAGTGCGAAAAGTGGTTTTTCAACACTAACACAAGTGCGAAAAGTGGTTTTTCAACACTAACACAAGTGCAAAAAGTGGTTTTTCAACACTAACACAAGAGCGAAAAGTGTTTTTTCCACACTAATACAAGTGCAAAAGTGGTTTCCTGCACCAACACAAGTGCGAAAAGTGGTTTTTCAACACTAACACAAGTGCGAAAAGTGGTTTTTCAACACTAACACAAGTGCAAAAAGTGGTTTTTCAACACTAACACAAGAGCGAAAAGTGTTTTTTCCACACTAATACAAGTGCAAAAAGTGGTTTTTCAACACTAACACAAGAGCGAAAAGTGTTTTTTCCACACTAATACAAGTGCAAAAGTGGTTTCCTGCACCAACACAAGTGCGAAAAGTGGTTTTTCAACACTAACACAAGTGCGATAAGTGGTTTTTCCACACTAATACAAGTGCAAAAGTGGTTTCCTGCACCAACACAAGTGCGAAAAGTGGTTTTTCAACACTAACACAAGTGCGATAAGTGGTTTTTCAACACTAACACAAGTGCGAAAAGTGGTTTTTCAACACTAACAAAAGTGCGAAAAGTGGTTTTTCAACACTATCACAAGTGCAAAAAGTCTTTATTCCACACTAATACAAGTGCAAAAGTGGTTTCCTGCACCAACACAAGTGCGAAAAGTGGTTTTTCAACACTAACACAAGTGCGAAAAGTGGCTTTTCAACACTAACACAAGTGCGAAAAGTGGTTTTTCCACACTAATACAAGTGCAAAAGTGGTTTTACAACACTAACACAAGTGCGAAAAGTGGCTTTTCAACACTAACACAAGTGCAAAAAGTGGTTTTTCCACACTAATACAAGTGCAAACGTGGTTTCCTGCACCAACACAAGTGCGAAAAGTGGTTTTTCAACACTAACACAAGTGCGAAAAGTGGTTTTTCAACACCAACACAAGTGCGAAAAGTGGTTTTTCAACACTAACACAAGTGCGAAAAGTGGTTTTTTAACACTATGACAAGTGCAAAAAGTGTTTTTTCCACACTCATACAAGTGCAAAAGTGGTTTCCTGCACCAACACAAGTGCGAAAAGTGGTTTTTCAACACTAACTCAAGTGCGAAAAGTGGTTTTTCAACACTAACACAAGTGCGAAAAGTGGATTTTCAACACTATCACAAGTGCAAAAAGTGTTTTTTCCACACTAATACAAGTGCAAAAGTGGTTTCCTGCACCAACACAAGTGCAAAAAGTGGTTTTTCAACACTAACACAAGTGCGAAAAGTGGTTTTTCAACACTATCACAAGTGCAAAAAGTGTTTTTCCACACTAATACAAGTGCAAAAGTGGTTTCCTGCTCCAACACAAGTGCAAAAAGTGGTTTTTCAACACTAACACAAGTGCGAAAAGTGGTTTTTCAACACTAACACAAGTGCGAAAAGTGGTTTTTCAACACTAACACAAGTGCGAAAAGTGGTTTTTCAACACTATCACAAGTGCAAAAAGTGTTTTTTCCACACTAATATAAGTGCAAAAGTGGTTTCCTGCACCAACACAAGTGCGAAAAGTGGTTTTTCAACACTAACACAAGTGCGAAAAGTGGTTTTTCAACACTACCACAAGTGCGATAAGTGGTTTTTCCACACTAATACAAGTGCAAAAGTGGTTTCCTGCACCAACACAAGTGCGAAAAGTGGATTTTCAACACTAACACAAGTGCGAAAAGTAGTTTTTCAACACTAACACAAGTGCGAAAAGTGGTTTTTCCACACTAATACAAGTGCAAAAGTGGTTTCCTGCACCAACACAAGTGCGAAAAGTGGTTTTTCAACACTAACACAAGTGCGAAAAGTGGTTTTTCAACACTAACACAAGTGCGAAAAGTGTTTTTGCCACACTAATACAAGTGCAAAAGTGGTTTCCTGCACCAACACAAGTGCGAAAAGTGGTTTTTCAACACTAACACAAGTGCGAAAAGTGGTTTTTTCACACTAATACAAGTGCAAAAGTGGTTTCCTGCACTAACACAAGTGCGAAAAGTGGTTTTTCAACACTAACACAAGTGCGAAAAGTGGTTTTTCAACACTAACACAAGTGCGAAAAGTGTTTTTTCCACACTAATACAAGTGCAAAAGTGGTTTCCTGCACCAACACAAGTGCGAAAAGTGGTTTTTCAACACTAACACAAGTGCGAAAAGTGGTTTTTCAACACTATCACAAGTGCAAAAAGTGTTTTTTCCACACTAATACAAGTGCAAAAGTGGTTTCCTGCACCAACACAAGTGCGAAAAGTGGTTTTTCAACACTAACACAAGTGCGAAAAGTGGTTTTTCAACACTAACACAAGTGCGAAAAGTGGTTTTTCAACACTAACACAAGTGCGAAAAGTGGTTTTTCCACACTAATACAAGTGCAAAAGTGGTTTCCTGCACCAACACAAGTGCGAAAAGTGGTTTTACAACACTAACACAAGTGCGAAAAGTGGCTTTTCAACACTAACACAAGTGCGAAAAGTGGTTTTTCCACACTAATACAAGTGCAAAAGTGGTTTCCTGCACCAACACAAGTGCAAAAAGTGGTTTTACAACACTAACACAAGTGCGAAAAGTGGCTTTTCAACACTAACACAAGTGCGATAAGTGGTTTTTCCACACTAATACAAGTGCAAAAGTGGTTTCCTGCACCAACACAAGTGCGAAAAGTGGTTTTTCAACACTAACACAAGTGCGAAAAGTGGTTTTTCAACACCAACACAAGTGCGAAAAGTGGTTTTTCAACACTAACACAAGTGCGAAAAGTGTTTTTTCCACACTAATACAAGTGCAAAAGTGGTTTCCTGCACCAACACAAATGCGAAAAGTGGTTTTTCAACACTAACACAAGTGCGAAAAGTGGTTTTACAACACTAACACAAGTGCGAAAAGTTGTTTTTCAACACTAACACAAGTGTGAAAAGTGGTTTTGCCACACTAATACAAGTGCAAAAGTGGTTTCCTGCACCAACACAAGTGCGAAAAGTGGTTTTTCAACACTAACACAAATGCGAAAAGTGGCTTTTCAACACTAACACAAGAGCGAAAAGTGTTTTTTCCACACTAATACAAGTGCAAAAGTGGTTTCCTGCACCAACACAAATGCGAAAAGTGGTTTTTCAACACTAACACAAGTGCAAAAAGTGGTTTTACAACACTAACACAAGTGCGAAAAGTTGTTTTTCAACACTAACACAAGTGTGAAAAGTGGTTTTTCCACACTAATACAAGTGCAAAAGTGGTTTCCTGCACCAACACAAGTGCGAAAAGTGGTTTTTCAACACTAACACAAATGCGAAAAGTGGCTTTTCAACACTAACACAAGAGCGAAAAGTGTTTTTTCCACACTAATACAAGTGCAAAATAGGTTTCCTGCACCAACACAAGTGCGAAAAGTGGTTTTTCAACACTAACACAAGTGCGATAAGTGGTTTTTCAACACTAACACAAGTGCAAAAAGTGGTTTTTCAACACTAACACAAGAGCGAAAAGTGTTTTTTCCACACTAATACAAGTGCAAAAGTGGTTTCCTGCACCAACACAAGTGCGAAAAGTGGTTTTTCAACACTAACACAAGTGCGATAAGTGGTTTTTCAACACTAACACAAGTGCGAAAAGTGGTTTTTCAACACTAACATAAGTGCGAAAAGTGATTTTTCCACACTAATACAAGTGCAAAAGTGGTTTCCTGCACCAACACAAGTGCGAAAAGTGGTTTTTCAACACTAACAAAAGTGCGAAAAGTGGTTTTTCAACACTATCACAAGTGCAAAAAGTCTTTATTCCACACTAATACAAGTGCAAAAGTGGTTTCCTGCACCAACACAAGTGCGAAAAGTGGTTTTTCAACACTAACACAAGTGCGAAAAGTGGCTTTTCAACACTAACACAAGTGCGAAAAGTGGTTTTTCCACACTAATACAAGTGCAAAAGTGGTTTCCTGCACCAACACAAGTGCGAAAAGTGGTTTTTCAACACTAACACAAGTGCGAAAAGTGATTTTTCAACACTAACGCAAGTGCGAAAAGTGGTTTTTCAACACTAACACAAGTGCGAAAAGTGTTTTTTCCACACTAATACAAGTGCAAAAGTGGTTTCCTGCACCAACACAAGTGCGAAAAGTGGTTTTTCAACACTAACACAAGTGCAAAAAGTGTTTTTTCCACACTAATACAAGTGCAAAAGTGGTTTCCTGCACCAACACAAGTGCGAAAAGTGGTTTTTCAACACTAACACAAGTGCGAAAAGTGGTTTTTCAACACTAACACAAGTGCGAAAAGTGGTTTTTCAACACTATCACAAGTGCAAAAAGTGTTTTTTCCACACTAATACAAGTGCAAAAGTGGTTTCCTGCACCAACACATGTGCGAAAAGTGGTTTTTCAACACTAACACAAGTGCGAAAAGTGGTTTTTCAACACTAACACAAGTGCGAAAAGTGGTTTTTCCACACTGATACAAGTGCAAAAGTGGTTTCCTGCACCAACACAAGTGCGAAAAGTGGTTTTTCAACACTAACACAAGTGCGAAAAGTGGTTTTTCAACACTAACACACGTGCAAAAAGTGGTTTTTCAACACTAACACAAGAGCGAAAAGTGTTTTTTCCACACTAATACAAGTGCAAAAGTGGTTTCCTGCACCAACACAAGTGCGAAAAGTGGTTTTTCAACACTAACACAAGTGCGAAAAGTGGTTTTTCAACACTAACACAAGTGCAAAAAGTGGTTTTTCAACACTAACACAAGAGCGAAAAGTGTTTTTTCCACACTAATACAAGTGCAAAAAGTGGTTTTTCAACACTAACACAAGAGCGAAAAGTGTTTTTTCCACACTAATACAAGTGCAAAAGTGGTTTCCTGCACCAACACAAGTGCGAAAAGTGGTTTTTCAACACTAACACAAGTGCGATAAGTGGTTTTTCCACACTAATACAAGTGCAAAAGTGGTTTCCTGCACCAACACAAGTGCAAAAAGTGGTTTTTCAACACTAACACAAGTGCGATAAGTGGTTTTTCAACACTAACACAAGTGCGAAAAGTGGTTTTTCAACACTAACAAAAGTGCGAAAAGTGGTTTTTCAACACTATCACAAGTGCAAAAAGTCTTTATTCCACACTAATACAAGTGCAAAAGTGGTTTCCTGCACCAACACAAGTGCGAAAAGTGGTTTTTCAACACTAACACAAGTGCGAAAAGTGGCTTTTCAACACTAACACAAGTGCGAAAAGTGGTTTTTCCACACTAATACAAGTGCAAAAGTGGTTTTACAACACTAACACAAGTGCGAAAAGTGGTTTCCTGCACCAACACAAGTGCGAAAAGTGGTTTTTCAACACTAACACAAGTGCAAAAAGTGTTTTTTCCACACTAATACAAGTGCAAAAGTGGTTTCCTGCACCAACACAAGTGCGAAAAGTGGTTTTTCAACACTAACACAAGTGCGAAAAGTGGTTTTTCAACACTAACACAAGTGCGAAAAGTGGTTTTTCAACACTATCACAAGTGCAAAAAGTGTTTTTTCCACACTAATACAAGTGCAAAAGTGGTTTCCTGCACCAACACATGTGCGAAAAGTGGTTTTTCAACACTAACACAAGTGCGAAAAGTGGTTTTTCAACACTAACACAAGTGCGAAAAGTGGTTTTTCCACACTGATACAAGTGCAAAAGTGGTTTCCTGCACCAACACAAGTGCGAAAAGTGGTTTTTCAACACTAACACAAGTGCGAAAAGTGGTTTTTCAACACTAACACACGTGCAAAAAGTGGTTTTTCAACACTAACACAAGAGCGAAAAGTGTTTTTTCCACACTAATACAAGTGCAAAAGTGGTTTCCTGCACCAACACAAGTGCGAAAAGTGGTTTTTCAACACTAACACAAGTGCGAAAAGTGGTTTTTCAACACTAACACAAGTGCAAAAAGTGGTTTTTCAACACTAACACAAGAGCGAAAAGTGTTTTTTCCACACTAATACAAGTGCAAAAAGTGGTTTTTCAACACTAACACAAGAGCGAAAAGTGTTTTTTCCACACTAATACAAGTGCAAAAGTGGTTTCCTGCACCAACACAAGTGCGAAAAGTGGTTTTTCAACACTAATACAAGTGCAAAAGTGGTTTCCTGCACCAACACAAGTGCAAAAAGTGGTTTTTCAACACTAACACAAGTGCGATAAGTGGTTTTTCAACACTAACACAAGTGCGAAAAGTGGTTTTTCAACACTAACAAAAGTGCGAAAAGTGGTTTTTCAACACTATCACAAGTGCAAAAAGTCTTTATTCCACACTAATACAAGTGCAAAAGTGGTTTCCTGCACCAACACAAGTGCGAAAAGTGGTTTTTCAACACTAACACAAGTGCGAAAAGTGGCTTTTCAACACTAACACAAGTGCGAAAAGTGGTTTTTCCACACTAATACAAGTGCAAAAGTGGTTTTACAACACTAACACAAGTGCGAAAAGTGGCTTTTCAACACTAACACAAGTGCAAAAAGTGGTTTTTCCACACTAATACAAGTGCAAAAGTGGTTTCCTGCACCAACACAAGTGCGAAAAGTGGTTTTTCAACACTAACACAAGTGCGAAAAGTGGTTTTTCAACACCAACACAAGTGCGAAAAGTGGTTTTTCAACACTAACACAAGTGCGAAAAGTGGTTTTTTAACACTATGACAAGTGCAAAAAGTGTTTTTTCCACACTCATACAAGTGCAAAAGTGGTTTCCTGCACCAACACAAGTGCGAAAAGTGGTTTTTCAACACTAACTCAAGTGCGAAAAGTGGTTTTTCAACACTAACACAAGTGCGAGAAGTGGATTTTCAACACTATCACAAGTGCAAAAAGTGTTTTTTCCACACTAATACAAGTGCAAAAGTGGTTTCCTGCACCAACACAAGTGCAAAAAGTGGTTTTTCAACACTAACACAAGTGCGAAAAGTGGTTTTTCAACACTATCACAAGTGCAAAAAGTGTTTTTCCACACTAATACAAGTGCAAAAGTGGTTTCCTGCTCCAACACAAGTGCAAAAAGTGGTTTTTCAACACTAACACAGGTGCGAAAAGTGGTTTTTCAACACTAACACAAGTGCGAAAAGTGGTTTTTCAACACTAACACAAGTGCGAAAAGTGGTTTTTCAACACTATCACAAGTGCAAAAAGTGTTTTTTCCACACTAATATAAGTGCAAAAGTGGTTTCCTGCACCAACACAAGTGCGAAAAGTGGTTTTTCAACACTAACACAAGTGCGAAAAGTGGTTTTTCAACACTACCACAAGTGCGATAAGTGGTTTTTCCACACTAATACAAGTGCAAAAGTGGTTTCCTGCACCAACACAAGTGCGAAAAGTGGATTTTCAACACTAACACAAGTGCGAAAAGTAGTTTTTCAACACTAACACAAGTGCAAAAAGTGGTTTTTCCACACTAATACAAGTGCAAAAGTGGTTTCCTGCACCAACACAAGTGCGAAAAGTGGTTTTTCAACACTATCACAAGTGCAAAAAGTGTTTTTTCCACACTAATACAAGTGCAAAAGTGGTTTCCTGCACCAACACATGTGCGAAAAGTGGTTTTTCAACACTAACACAAGTGCGAAAAGTGGTTTTTCAACACTAACACAAGTGCGAAAAGTGGTTTTTCCACACTAATACAAGTGCAAAAGTGGTTTCCTGCACCAACACAAGTGCGAAAAGTGGTTTTTCAACACTAACACAAGTGCGAAAAGTGGTTTTTCAACACTAACACAAGTGCAAAAAGTGGTTTTTCAACACTAACACAAGAGCGAAAAGTGTTTTTTCCACACTAATACAAGTGCAAAAGTGGTTTCCTGCACCAACACAAGTGCGAAAAGTGGTTTTTCAACACTAACACAAGTGCGATAAGTGGTTTTTCAACACTAACACAAGTGCGAAAAGTGGTTTTTCAACACTAACATAAGTGCGAAAAGTGATTTTTCCACACTAATACAAGTGCAAAAGTGGTTTCCTGCACCAACACAAGTGCGAAAAGTGGTTTTTCAACACTAACAAAAGTGCGAAAAGTGGTTTTTAAACACTATCACAAGTGCAAAAAGTCTTTATTCCACACTAATACAAGTGCAAAAGTGGTTTCCTGCACCAACACAAGTGCGAAAAGTGGTTTTTCAACACTAACACAAGTGCGAAAAGTGGCTTTTCAATACTAACACAAGTGCGAAAAGTGGTTTTTCCACACTAATACAAGTGCAAAAGTGGTTTCCTGCACCAACACAAGTGCGAAAAGTGGTTTTTCAACACTAACACAAGTGCGAAAAGTGATTTTTCAACACTAACGCAAGTGCGAAAAGTGGTTTTTCAACACTAACACAAGTGCGAAAAGTGTTTTTTCCACACTAATACAAGTGCAAAAGTGGTTTCCTGCACCAACACAAGTGCGAAAAGTGGTTTTTCAACACTAACACAAGTGCGAAAAGTGTTTTTTCCACACTAATACAAGTGCAAAAGTGGTTTCCTGCACCAACACAAGTGCGAAAAGTGGTTTTTCAACACTAACACAAGTGCGAAAAGTGGTTTTTCAACACTAACACAAGTGCGAAAAGTGGTTTTTCAACACTATCACAAGTGCAAAAAGTGTTTTTTCCACACTAATACAAGTGCAAAAGTGGTTTCCTGCACCAACACATGTGCGAAAAGTGGTTTTTCAACACTAACACAAGTGCGAAAAGTGGTTTTTCAACACTAACACAAGTGCGAAAAGTGGTTTTTCCACACTAATACAAGTGCAAAAGTGGTTTCCTGCACCAACACAAGTGCGAAAAGTGGTTTTTCAACACTAACACAAGTGCGAAAAGTGGTTTTTCAAAACGAACACAAGTGCAAAAAGTGGTTTTTCAACACTAACACAAGAGCGAAAAGTGTTTTTTCCACACTAATACAAGTGCAAAAGTGGTTTCCTGCACCAACACAAGTGCGAAAAGTGGTTTTTCAACACTAACACAAGAGCGAAAAGTGTTTTTTCCACACTAATACAAGTGCAAAAAGTGGTTTTTCAACACTAACACAAGAGCGAAAAGTGTTTTTTCCACACTAATACAAGTGCAAAAGTGGTTTCCTGCACCAACACAAGTGCGAAAAGTGGTTTTTCAACACTAACACAAGTGCGATAAGTGGTTTTTCAACACTAACACAAGTGCAAAAAGTGGTTTTTCAACACTAACACAAGAGCGAAAAGTGTTTTTTCCACACTAATACAAGTGCAAAAGTGGTTTCCTGCACCAACACAAGTGCGAAAAGTGGTTTTTCAACACTAACACAAGTGCGATAAGTGGTTTTTCAACACTAACACAAGTGCGAAAAGTGGTTTTTCAACACTAACATAAGTGCGAAAAGTGATTTTTCCACACTAATACAAGTGCAAAAGTGGTTTCCTGCACCAACACAAGTGCGAAAAGTGGTTTTTCAACACTAACAAAAGTGCGAAAAGTGGTTTTTCAACACTATCACAAGTGCAAAAAGTCTTTATTCCACACTAATACAAGTGCAAAAGTGGTTTCCTGCACCAACACAAGTGCGAAAAGTGGTTTTTCAACACTAACACAAGTGCGAAAAGTGGCTTTTCAACACTAACACAAGTGCGAAAAGTGGTTTTTCCACACTAATACAAGTGCAAAAGTGGTTTCCTGCACCAACACAAGTGCGAAAAGTGGTTTTTCAACACTAACACAAGTGCGAAAAGTGATTTTTCAACACTAACGCAAGTGCGAAAAGTGGTTTTTCAACACTAACACAAGTGCGAAAAGTGTTTTTTCCACACTAATACAAGTGCAAAAGTGGTTTCCTGCACCAACACAAGTGCGAAAAGTGGTTTTTCAACACTAACACAAGTGCAAAAAGTGTTTTTTCCACACTAATACAAGTGCAAAAGTGGTTTCCTGCACCAACACAAGTGCGAAAAGTGGTTTTTCAACACTAACACAAGTGCGAAAAGTGGTTTTTCAACACTAACACAAGTGCGAAAAGTGATTTTTCAACACTAACACAAGTGCAAAAAGTGGTTTTTCAACACTAACACAAGAGCGAAAAGTGTTTTTTCCACACTAATACAAGTGCAAAAAGTGGTTTTTCAACACTAACACAAGAGCGAAAAGTGTTTTTTCCACACTAATACAAGTGCAAAAGTGGTTTCCTGCACCAACACAAGTGCGAAAAGTGGTTTTTCAACACTAACACAAGTGCGATAAGTGGTTTTTCCACACTAATACAAGTGCAAAAGTGGTTTCCTGCACCAACACAAGTGCAAAAAGTGGTTTTTCAACACTAACACAAGTGCGATAAGTGGTTTTTCAACACTAACACAAGTGCGAAAAGTGGTTTTTCAACACTAACAAAAGTGCGAAAAGTGGTTTTTCAACACTATCACAAGTGCAAAAAGTCTTTATTCCACACTAATACAAGTGCAAAAGTGGTTTCCTGCACCAACACAAGTGCGAAAAGTGGTTTTTCAACACTAACACAAGTGCGAAAAGTGGCTTTTCAACACTAACACAAGTGCGAAAAGTGGTTTTTCCACACTAATACAAGTGCAAAAGTGGTTTTACAACACTAACACAAGTGCGAAAAGTGGCTTTTCAACACTAACACAAGTGCAAAAAGTGGTTTTTCCACACTAATACAAGTGCAAAAGTGGTTTCCTGCACAAACACAAGTGCGAAAAGTGGTTTTTCAACACTAACACAAGTACGAAAAGTGGTTTTTCAACACCAACACAAGTGCGAAAAGTGGTTTTTCAACACTAACACAAGTGCGAAAAGTGGTTTTTTAACACTATGACAAGTGCAAAAAGTGTTTTTTCCACACTCATACAAGTGCAAAAGTGGTTTCCTGCACCAACACAAGTGCGAAAAGTGGTTTTTCAACACTAACTCAAGTGCGAAAAGTGGTTTTTCAACACTAACACAAGTGCGAAAAGTGGATTTTCAACACTATCACAAGTGCAAAAAGTGTTTTTTCCACACTAATACAAGTGCAAAAGTGGTTTCCTGCACCAACACAAGTGCAAAAAGTGGTTTTTCAACACTAACACAAGTGCGAAAAGTGGTTTTTCAACACTATCACAAGTGCAAAAAGTGTTTTTCCACACTAATACAAGTGCAAAAGTGGTTTCCTGCTCCAACACAAGTGCAAAAAGTGGTTTTTCAACACTAACACAGGTGCGAAAAGTGGTTTTTCAACACTAACACAAGTGCGAAAAGTGGTTTTTCAACACTAACACAAGTGCGAAAAGTGGTTTTTCAACACTATCACAAGTGCAAAAAGTGTTTTTTCCACACTAATATAAGTGCAAAAGTGGTTTCCTGCACCAACACAAGTGCGAAAAGTGGTTTTTCAACACTAACACAAGTGCGAAAAGTGGTTTTTCAACACTACCACAAGTGCGATAAGTGGTTTTTCCACACTAATACAAGTGCAAAAGTGGTTTCCTGCACCAACACAAGTGCGAAAAGTGGATTTTCAACACTAACACAAGTGCGAAAAGTAGTTTTTCAACACTAACACAAGTGCAAAAAGTGGTTTTTCCACACTAATACAAGTGCAAAAGTGGTTTCCTGCACCAACACAAGTGCGAAAAGTGGTTTTTCAACACTATCACAAGTGCAAAAAGTGTTTTTTCCACACTAATACAAGTGCAAAAGTGGTTTCCTGCACCAACACATGTGCGAAAAGTGGTTTTTCAACACTAACACAAGTGCGAAAAGTGGTTTTTCAACACTAACACAAGTGCGAAAAGTGGTTTTTCCACACTAATACAAGTGCAAAAGTGGTTTCCTGCACCAACACAAGTGCGAAAAGTGGTTTTTCAACACTAACACAAGTGCGAAAAGTGGTTTTTCAACACTAACACAAGTGCAAAAAGTGGTTTTTCAACACTAACACAAGAGCGAAAAGTGTTTTTTCCACACTAATACAAGTGCAAAAGTGGTTTCCTGCACCAACACAAGTGCGAAAAGTGGTTTTTCAACACTAACACAAGTGCGATAAGTGGTTTTTCAACACTAACACAAGTGCGAAAAGTGGTTTTTCAACACTAACATAAGTGCGAAAAGTGATTTTTCCACACTAATACAAGTGCAAAAGTGGTTTCCTGCACCAACACAAGTGCGAAAAGTGGTTTTTCAACACTAACAAAAGTGCGAAAAGTGGTTTTTCAACACTATCACAAGTGCAAAAAGTCTTTATTCCACACTAATACAAGTGCAAAAGTGGTTTCCTGCACCAACACAAGTGCGAAAAGTGGTTTTTCAACACTAACACAAGTGCGAAAAGTGGCTTTTCAATACTAACACAAGTGCGAAAAGTGGTTTTTCCACACTAATACAAGTGCAAAAGTGGTTTCCTGCACCAACACAAGTGCGAAAAGTGGTTTTTCAACACTAACACAAGTGCGAAAAGTGATTTTTCAACACTAACGCAAGTGCGAAAAGTGGTTTTTCAACACTAACACAAGTGCGAAAAGTGTTTTTTCCACACTAATACAAGTGCAAAAGTGGTTTCCTGCACCAACACAAGTGCGAAAAGTGGTTTTTCAACACTAACACAAGTGCGAAAAGTGTTTTTTCCACACTAATACAAGTGCAAAAGTGGTTTCCTGCACCAACACAAGTGCGAAAAGTGGTTTTTCAACACTAACACAAGTGCGAAAAGTGGTTTTTCAACACTAACACAAGTGCGAAAAGTGGTTTTTCAACACTATCACAAGTGCAAAAAGTGTTTTTTCCACACTAATACAAGTGCAAAAGTGGTTTCCTGCACCAACACATGTGCGAAAAGTGGTTTTTCAACACTAACACAAGTGCGAAAAGTGGTTTTTCAACACTAACACAAGTGCGAAAAGTGGTTTTTCCACACTAATACAAGTGCAAAAGTGGTTTCCTGCACCAACACAAGTGCGAAAAGTGGTTTTTCAACACTATCACAAGTGCGAAAAGTGGTTTTTCAAAACTAACACAAGTGCAAAAAGTGGTTTTTCAACACTAACACAAGAGCGAAAAGTGTTTTTTCCACACTAATACAAGTGCAAAAGTGGTTTCCTGCACCAACACAAGTGCGAAAAGTGGTTTTTCAACACTAACACAAGTGCGAAAAGTGGTTTTTCAACACTAACACAAGTGCAAAAAGTGGTTTTTCAACACTAACACAAGAGCGAAAAGTGTTTTTTCCACACTAATACAAGTGCAAAAAGTGGTTTTTCAACACTAACACAAGAGCGAAAAGTGTTTTTTCCACACTAATACAAGTGCAAAAGTGGTTTCCTGCACCAACACAAGTGCGAAAAGTGGTTTTTCAACACTAACACAAGTGCGATAAGTGGTTTTTCAACACTAACACAAGTGCAAAAAGTGGTTTTTCAACACTAACACAAGAGCGAAAAGTGTTTTTTCCACACTAATACAAGTGCAAAAGTGGTTTCCTGCACCAACACAAGTGCGAAAAGTGGTTTTTCAACACTAACACAAGTGCGATAAGTGGTTTTTCAACACTAACACAAGTGCGAAAAGTGGTTTTTCAACACTAACATAAGTGCGAAAAGTGATTTTTCCACACTAATACAAGTGCAAAAGTGGTTTCCTGCACCAACACAAGTGCGAAAAGTGGTTTTTCAACACTAACAAAAGTGCGAAAAGTGGTTTTTCAACACTATCACAAGTGCAAAAAGTCTTTATTCCACACTAATACAAGTGCAAAAGTGGTTTCCTGCACCAACACAAGTGCGAAAAGTGGTTTTTCAACACTAACACAAGTGCGAAAAGTGGCTTTTCAACACTAACACAAGTGCGAAAAGTGGTTTTTCCACACTAATACAAGTGCAAAAGTGGTTTCCTGCACCAACACAAGTGCGAAAAGTGGTTTTTCAACACTAACACAAGTGCGAAAAGTGATTTTTCAACACTAACGCAAGTGCGAAAAGTGGTTTTTCAACACTAACACAAGTGCGAAAAGTGTTTTTTCCACACTAATACAAGTGCAAAAGTGGTTTCCTGCACCAACACAAGTGCGAAAAGTGGTTTTTCAACACTAACACAAGTGCAAAAAGTGTTTTTTCCACACTAATACAAGTGCAAAAGTGGTTTCCTGCACCAACACAAGTGCGAAAAGTGGTTTTTCAACACTAACACAAGTGCGAAAAGTGGTTTTTCAACACTAACACAAGTGCGAAAAGTGGTTTTTCAACACTATCACAAGTGCAAAAAGTGTTTTTTCCACACTAATACAAGTGCAAAAGTGGTTTCCTGCACCAACACATGTGCGAAAAGTGGTTTTTCAACACTAACACAAGTGCGAAAAGTGGTTTTTCAACACTAACACAAGTGCGAAAAGTGGTTTTTCCACACTAATACAAGTGCAAAAGTGGTTTCCTGCACCAACACAAGTGCGAAAAGTGGTTTTTCAACACTAACACAAGTGCGAAAAGTGGTTTTTCAACACTAACACACGTGCAAAAAGTGGTTTTTCAACACTAACACAAGAGCGAAAAGTGTTTTTTCCACACTAATACAAGTGCAAAAGTGGTTTCCTGCACCAACACAAGTGCGAAAAGTGGTTTTTCAACACTAACACAAGTGCGAAAAGTGGTTTTTCAACACTAACACAAGTGCAAAAAGTGGTTTTTCAACACTAACACAAGAGCGAAAAGTGTTTTTTCCACACTAATACAAGTGCAAAAAGTGGTTTTTCAACACTAACACAAGAGCGAAAAGTGTTTTTTCCACACTAAAACAAGTGCAAAAGTGGTTTCCTGCACCAACACAAGTGCGAAAAGTGGTTTTTCAACACTAACACAAGTGCGATAAGTGGTTTTTCCACACTAATACAAGTGCAAAAGTGGTTTCCTGCACCAACACAAGTGCAAAAAGTGGTTTTTCAACACTAACACAAGTGCGATAAGTGGTTTTTCAACACTAACACAAGTGCGAAAAGTGGTTTTTCAACACTAACAAAAGTGCGAAAAGTGGTTTTTCAACACTATCACAAGTGCAAAAAGTCTTTATTCCACACTAATACAAGTGCAAAAGTGGTTTCCTGCACCAACACAAGTGCGAAAAGTGGTTTTTCAACACTAACACAAGTGCGAAAAGTGGCTTTTCAACACTAACACAAGTGCGAAAAGTGGTTTTTCCACACTAATACAAGTGCAAAAGTGGTTTTACAACACTAACACAAGTGCGAAAAGTGGCTTTTCAACACTAACACAAGTGCAAAAAGTGGTTTTTCCACACTAATACAAGTGCAAAAGTGGTTTCCTGCACCAACACAAGTGCGAAAAGTGGTTTTTCAACACTAACACAAGTGCGAAAAGTGGTTTTTCAACACCAACACAAGTGCGAAAAGTGGTTTTTCAACACTAACACAAGTGCGAAAAGTGGTTTTTTAACACTATGACAAGTGCAAAAAGTGTTTTTTCCACACTCATACAAGTGCAAAAGTGGTTTCCTGCACCAACACAAGTGCGAAAAGTGGTTTTTCAACACTAACTCAAGTGCGAAAAGTGGTTTTTCAACACTAACACAAGTGCGAAAAGTGGATTTCAACACTATCACAAGTGCAAAAAGTGTTTTTTCCACACTAATACAAGTGCAAAAGTGGTTTCCTGCACCAACACAAGTGCAAAAAGTGGTTTTTCAACACTAACACAAGTGCGAAAAGTGGTTTTTCAACACTATCACAAGTGCAAAAAGTGTTTTTCCACACTAATACAAGTGCAAAAGTGGTTTCCTGCTCCAACACAAGTGCAAAAAGTGGTTTTTCAACACTAACACAGGTGCGAAAAGTGGTTTTTCAACACTAACACAAGTGCGAAAAGTGGTTTTTCAACACTAACACAAGTGCGAAAAGTGGTTTTTCAACACTATCACAAGTGCAAAAAGTGTTTTTTCCACACTAATATAAGTGCAAAAGTGGTTTCCTGCACCAACACAAGTGCGAAAAGTGGTTTTTCAACACTAACACAAGTGCGAAAAGTGGTTTTTCAACACTACCACAAGTGCGATAAGTGGTTTTTCCACACTAATACAAGTGCAAAAGTGGTTTCCTGCACCAACACAAGTGCGAAAAGTGGATTTTCAACACTAACACAAGTGCGAAAAGTAGTTTTTCAACACTAACACAAGTGCAAAAAGTGGTTTTTCCACACTAATACAAGTGCAAAAGTGGTTTCCTGCACCAACACAAGTGCGAAAAGTGGTTTTTCAACACTATCACAAGTGCAAAAAGTGTTTTTTCCACACTAATACAAGTGCAAAAGTGGTTTCCTGCACCAACACATGTGCGAAAAGTGGTTTTTCAACACTAACTCAAGTGCGAAAAGTGGTTTTTCAACACTAACACAAGTGCGAAAAGTGGATTTTCAACACTATCACAAGTGCAAAAAGTGTTTTTTCCACACTAATACAAGTGCAAAAGTGGTTTCCTGCACCAACACAAGTGCAAAAAGTGGTTTTTCAACACTAACACAAGTGCGAAAAGTGGTTTTTCAACACTATCACAAGTGCAAAAAGTGTTTTTCCACACTAATACAAGTGCAAAAGTGGTTTCCTGCTCCAACACAAGTGCAAAAAGTGGTTTTTCAACACTAACACAAGTGCGAAAAGTGGTTTTTCAACACTAACACAAGTGCGAAAAGTGGTTTTTCAACACTAACACAAGTGCGAAAAGTGGTTTTTCAACACTATCACAAGTGCAAAAAGTGTTTTTTCCACACTAATATAAGTGCAAAAGTGGTTTCCTGCACCAACACAAGTGCGAAAAGTGGTTTTTCAACACTAACACAAGTGCGAAAAGTGGTTTTTCAACACTACCACAAGTGCGATAAGTGGTTTTTCCACACTAATACAAGTGCAAAAGTGGTTTCCTGCACCAACACAAGTGCGAAAAGTGGATTTTCAACACTAACACAAGTGCGAAAAGTAGTTTTTCAACACTAACACAAGTGCGAAAAGTGGTTTTTCCACACTAATACAAGTGCAAAAGTGGTTTCCTGCACCAACACAAGTGCGAAAAGTGGTTTTTCAACACTAACACAAGTGCGAAAAGTGGTTTTTCAACACTAACACAAGTGCGAAAAGTGTTTTTGCCACACTAATACAAGTGCAAAAGTGGTTTCCTGCACCAACACAAGTGCGAAAAGTGGTTTTTCAACACTAACACAAGTGCGAAAAGTGGTTTTTTCACACTAATACAAGTGCAAAAGTGGTTTCCTGCACCAACACAAGTGCGAAAAGTGGTTTTTCAACACTAACACAAGTGCGAAAAGTGGTTTTTCAACACTAACACAAGTGCGAAAAGTGTTTTTTCCACACTAATACAAGTGCAAAAGTGGTTTCCTGCACCAACACAAGTGCGAAAAGTGGTTTTTCAACACTAACACAAGTGCGAAAAGTGGTTTTTCAACACTATCACAAGTGCAAAAAGTGTTTTTTCCACACTAATACAAGTGCAAAAGTGGTTTCCTGCACCAACACAAGTGCGAAAAGTGGTTTTTCAACACTAACACAAGTGCGAAAAGTGGTTTTTCAACACTAACACAAGTGCGAAAAGTGGTTTTTCAACACTAACACAAGTGCGAAAAGTGGTTTTTCCACACTAATACAAGTGCAAAAGTGGTTTCCTGCACCAACACAAGTGCGAAAAGTGGTTTTACAACACTAACACAAGTGCGAAAAGTGGCTTTTCAACACTAACACAAGTGCGAAAAGTGGTTTTTCCACACTAATACAAGTGCAAAAGTGGTTTCCTGCACCAACACAAGTGCAAAAAGTGGTTTTACAACACTAACACAAGTGCGAAAAGTGGCTTTTCAACACTAACACAAGTGCGAAAAGTGGTTTTTCCACACTAATACAAGTGCAAAAGTGGTTTCCTGCACCAACACAAGTGCGAAAAGTGGTTTTTCAACACTAACACAAGTGCGAAAAGTGGTTTTTCAACACCAACACAAGTGCGAAAAGTGGTTTTTCAACACTAACACAAGTGCGAAAAGTGTTTTTTCCACACTAATACAAGTGCAAAAGTGGTTTCCTGCACCAACACAAATGCGAAAAGTGGTTTTTCAACACTAACACAAGTGCGAAAAGTGGTTTTACAACACTAACACAAGTGCGAAAAGTTGTTTTTCAACACTAACACAAGTGTGAAAAGTGGTTTTTCCACACTAATACAAGTGCAAAAGTGGTTTCCTGCACCAACACAAGTGCGAAAAGTGGTTTTTCAACACTAACACAAATGCGAAAAGTGGCTTTTCAACACTAACACAAGAGCGAAAAGTGTTTTTTCCACACTAATACAAGTGCAAAAGTGGTTTCCTGCACCAACACAAATGCGAAAAGTGGTTTTTCAACACTAACACAAGTGCAAAAAGTGGTTTTACAACACTAACACAAGTGCGAAAAGTTGTTTTTCAACACTAACACAAGTGTGAAAAGTGGTTTTTCCACACTAATACAAGTGCAAAAGTGGTTTCCTGCACCAACACAAGTGCGAAAAGTGGTTTTTCAACACTAACACAAATGCGAAAAGTGGCTTTTCAACACTAACACAAGAGCGAAAAGTGTTTTTTCCACACTAATACAAGTGCAAAAGTGGTTTCCTGCACCAACACAAGTGCGAAAAGTGGTTTTTCAACACTAACACAAGTGCGATAAGTGGTTTTTCAACACTAACACAAGTGCAAAAAGTGGTTTTTCAACACTAACACAAGAGCGAAAAGTGTTTTTTCCACACTAATACAAGTGCAAAAGTGGTTTCCTGCACCAACACAAGTGCGAAAAGTGGTTTTTCAACACTAACACAAGTGCGATAAGTGGTTTTTCAACACTAACACAAGTGCGAAAAGTGGTTTTTCAACACTAACATAAGTGCGAAAAGTGATTTTTCCACACTAATACAAGTGCAAAAGTGGTTTCCTGCACCAACACAAGTGCGAAAAGTGGTTTTTCAACACTAACAAAAGTGTGAAAAGTGGTTTTTCAACACTATCACAAGTGCAAAAAGTCTTTATTCCACACTAATACAAGTGCAAAAGTGGTTTCCTGCACCAACACAAGTGCGAAAAGTGGTTTTTCAACACTAACACAAGTGCGAAAAGTGGCTTTTCAACACTAACACAAGTGCGAAAAGTGGTTTTTCCACACTAATACAAGTGCAAAAGTGGTTTCCTGCACCAACACAAGTGCGAAAAGTGGTTTTTCAACACTAACGCAAGTGCGAAAAGTGATTTTTCAACACTAACGCAAGTGCGAAAAGTGGTTTTTCAACACTAACACAAGTGCGAAAAGTGTTTTTTCCACACTAATACAAGTGCAAAAGTGGTTTCCTGCACCAACACAAGTGCGAAAAGTGGTTTTTCAACACTAACACAAGTGCAAAAAGTGTTTTTTCCACACTAATACAAGTGCAAAAGTGGTTTCCTGCACCAACACAAGTGCGAAAAGTGGTTTTTCAACACTAACACAAGTGCGAAAAGTGGTTTTTCAACACTAACACAAGTGCGAAAAGTGGTTTTTCAACACTATCACAAGTGCAAAAAGTGTTTTTTCCACACTAATACAAGTGCAAAAGTGGTTTCCTGCACCAACACATGTGCGAAAAGTGGTTTTTCAACACTAACACAAGTGCGAAAAGTGGTTTTTCAACACTAACACAAGTGCGAAAAGTGGTTTTTCCACACTAATACAAGTGCAAAAGTGGTTTCCTGCACCAACACAAGTGCGAAAAGTGGTTTTTCAACACTAACACAAGTGCGAAAAGTGGTTTTTCAACACTAACACACGTGCAAAAAGTGGTTTTTCAACACTAACACAAGAGCGAAAAGTGTTTTTTCCACACTAATACAAGTGCAAAAGTGGTTTCCTGCACCAACACAAGTGCGAAAAGTGGTTTTTCAACACTAACACAAGTGCGAAAAGTGGTTTTTCAACACTAACACAAGTGCAAAAAGTGTTTTTTCAACACTAACACAAGAGCGAAAAGTGTTTTTTCCACACTAATACAAGTGCAAAAAGTGGTTTTTCAACACTAACACAAGAGCGAAAAGTGTTTTTTCCACACTAATACAAGTGCAAAAGTGGTTTCCTGCACCAACACAAGTGCGAAAAGTGGTTTTTCAACACTAACACAAGTGCGATAAGTGGTTTTTCCACACTAATACAAGTGCAAAAGTGGTTTCCTGCACCAACACAAGTGCAAAAAGTGGTTTTTCAACACTAACACAAGTGCGATAAGTGGTTTTTCAACACTAACACAAGTGCGAAAAGTGGTTTTTCAACACTAACAAAAGTGCGAAAAGTGGTTTTTCAACACTATCACAAGTGCAAAAAGTCTTTATTCCACACTAATACAAGTGCAAAAGTGGTTTCCTGCACCAACACAAGTGCGAAAAGTGGTTTTTCAACACTAACACAAGTGCGAAAAGTGGCTTTTCAACACTAACACAAGTGCGAAAAGTGGTTTTTCCACACTAATACAAGTGCAAAAGTGGTTTTACAACACTAACACAAGTGCGAAAAGTGGCTTTTCAACACTAACACAAGTGCAAAAAGTGGTTTTTCCACACTAATACAAGTGCAAAAGTGGTTTCCTGCACCAACACAAGTGCGAAAAGTGGTTTTTCAACACTAACACAAGTGCGAAAAGTGGTTTTTCAACACCAACACAAGTGCGAAAAGTTGTTTTTCAACACTAACACAAGTGCGAAAAGTGGTTTTTTAACACTATGACAAGTGCAAAAAGTGTTTTTTCCACACTCATACAAGTGCAAAAGTGGTTTCCTGCACCAACACAAGTGCGAAAAGTGGTTTTTCAACACTAACTCAAGTGCGAAAAGTGGTTTTTCAACACTAACACAAGTGCGAAAAGTGGATTTTCAACACTATCACAAGTGCAAAAAGTGTTTTTTCCACACTAATACAAGTGCAAAAGTGGTTTCCTGCACCAACACAAGTGCAAAAAGTGGTTTTTCAACACTAACACAAGTGCGAAAAGTGGTTTTTCAACACTATCACAAGTGCAAAAAGTGTTTTTCCACACTAATACAAGTGCAAAAGTGGTTTCCTGCTCCAACACAAGTGCAAAAAGTGGTTTTTCAACACTAACACAGGTGCGAAAAGTGGTTTTTCAACACTAACACAAGTGCGAAAAGTGGTTTTTCAACACTAACACAAGTGCGAAAAGTGGTTTTTCAACACTATCACAAGTGCAAAAAGTGTTTTTTCCACACTAATATAAGTGCAAAAGTGGTTTCCTGCACCAACACAAGTGCGAAAAGTGGTTTTTCAACACTAACACAAGTGCGAAAAGTGGTTTTTCAACACTACCACAAGTGCGATAAGTGGTTTTTCCACACTAATACAAGTGCAAAAGTGGTTTCCTGCACCAACACAAGTGCGAAAAGTGGATTTTCAACACTAACACAAGTGCGAAAAGTAGTTTTTCAACACTAACACAAGTGCAAAAAGTGGTTTTTCCACACTAATACAAGTGCAAAAGTGGTTTCCTGCACCAACACAAGTGCGAAAAGTGGTTTTTCAACACTATCACAAGTGCAAAAAGTGTTTTTTCCACACTAATACAAGTGCAAAAGTGGTTTCCTGCACCAACACATGTGCGAAAAGTGGTTTTTCAACACTAACACAAGTGCGAAAAGTGGTTTTTCAACACTAACACAAGTGCGAAAAGTGGTTTTTCCACACTAATACAAGTGCAAAAGTGGTTTCCTGCACCAACACAAGTGCGAAAAGTGGTTTTTCAACACTAACACAAGTGCGAAAAGTGGTTTTTCAACACTAACACAAGTGCGAAAAGTGGTTTTTCAACACTAACACAAGTGCGAAAAGTGGTTTTTCCACACTAATACAAGTGCAAAAGTGGTTTCCTGCACCAACACAAGTGCGAAAAGTGGTTTTTCAACACTAACACAAGTGCGATAAGTGGTTTTTCAACACTAACACAAGTGCGAAAAGTGGTTTTTCAACACTATCACAAGTGCAAAAAGTGTTTTTTCCACACTAATATAAGTGCAAAAGTGGTTTCCTGCACCAACACAAGTGCGAAAAGTGGTTTTTCAACACTAACACAAGTGCGAAAAGTGGTTTTTCAACACTACCACAAGTGCGATAAGTGGTTTTTCCACACTAATACAAGTGCAAAAGTGGTTTCCTGCACCAACACAAGTGCGAAAAGTGGATTTTCAACACTAACACAAGTGCGAAAAGTAGTTTTTCAACACTAACACAAGTGCGAAAAGTGGTTTTTCCACACTAATACAAGTGCAAAAGTGGTTTCCTGCACCAACACAAGTGCGAAAAGTGGTTTTTCAACACTAACACAAGTGCGAAAAGTGGTTTTTCAACACTAACACAAGTGCGAAAAGTGTTTTTGCCACACTAATACAAGTGCAAAAGTGGTTTCCTGCACCAACACAAGTGCGAAAAGTGGTTTTTCAACACTAACACAAGTGCGAAAAGTGGTTTTTTCACACTAATACAAGTGCAAAAGTGGTTTCCTGCACCAACACAAGTGCGAAAAGTGGTTTTTCAACACTAACACAAGTGCGAAAAGTGGTTTTTCAACACTAACACAAGTGCGAAAAGTGTTTTTTCCACACTAATACAAGTGCAAAAGTGGTTTCCTGCACCAACACAAGTGCGAAAAGTGGTTTTTCAACACTAACACAAGTGCGAAAAGTGGTTTTTCAACACTATCACAAGTGCAAAAAGTGTTTTTTCCACACTAATACAAGTGCAAAAGTGGTTTCCTGCACCAACACAAGTGCGAAAAGTGGTTTTTCAACACTAACACAAGTGCGAAAAGTGGTTTTTCAACACTAACACAAGTGCGAAAAGTGGTTTTTCAACACTAACACAAGTGCGAAAAGTGGTTTTTCCACACTAATACAAGTGCAAAAGTGGTTTCCTGCACCAACACAAGTGCGAAAAGTGGTTTTACAACACTAACACAAGTGCGAAAAGTGGCTTTTCAACACTAACACAAGTGCGAAAAGTGGTTTTTCCACACTAATACAAGTGCAAAAGTGGTTTCCTGCACCAACACAAGTGCAAAAAGTGGTTTTACAACACTAACACAAGTGCGAAAAGTGGCTTTTCAACACTAACACAAGTGCGAAAAGTGGTTTTTCCACACTAATACAAGTGCAAAAGTGGTTTCCTGCACCAACACAAGTGCGAAAAGTGGTTTTTCAACACTAACACAAGTGCGAAAAGTGGTTTTTCAACACCAACACAAGTGCGAAAAGTGGTTTTTCAACACTAACACAAGTGCGAAAAGTGTTTTTTCCACACTAATACAAGTGCAAAAGTGGTTTCCTGCACCAACACAAATGCGAAAAGTGGTTTTTCAACACTAACACAAGTGCGAAAAGTGGTTTTACAACACTAACACAAGTGCGAAAAGTTGTTTTTCAACACTAACACAAGTGTGAAAAGTGGTTTTTCCACACTAATACAAGTGCAAAAGTGGTTTCCTGCACCAACACAAGTGCGAAAAGTGGTTTTTCAACACTAACACAAATGCGAAAAGTGGCTTTTCAACACTAACACAAGAGCGAAAAGTGTTTTTTCCACACTAATACAAGTGCAAAAGTGGTTTCCTGCACCAACACAAATGCGAAAAGTGGTTTTTCAACACTAACACAAGTGCAAAAAGTGGTTTTACAACACTAACACAAGTGCGAAAAGTTGTTTTTCAACACTAACACAAGTGTGAAAAGTGGTTTTTCCACACTAATACAAGTGCAAAAGTGGTTTCCTGCACCAACACAAGTGCGAAAAGTGGTTTTTCAACACTAACACAAATGCGAAAAGTGGCTTTTCAACACTAACACAAGAGCGAAAAGTGTTTTTTCCACACTAATACAAGTGCAAAAGTGGTTTCCTGCACCAACACAAGTGCGAAAAGTGGTTTTTCAACACTAACACAAGTGCGATAAGTGGTTTTTCAACACTAACACAAGTGCAAAAAGTGGTTTTTCAACACTAACACAAGAGCGAAAAGTGTTTTTTCCACACTAATACAAGTGCAAAAGTGGTTTCCTGCACCAACACAAGTGCGAAAAGTGGTTTTTCAACACTAACACAAGTGCGATAAGTGGTTTTTCAACACTAACACAAGTGCGAAAAGTGGTTTTTCAACACTAACATAAGTGCGAAAAGTGATTTTTCCACACTAATACAAGTGCAAAAGTGGTTTCCTGCACCAACACAAGTGCGAAAAGTGGTTTTTCAACACTAACAAAAGTGCGAAAAGTGGTTTTTCAACACTATCACAAGTGCAAAAAGTCTTTATTCCACACTAATACAAGTGCAAAAGTGGTTTCCTGCACCAACACAAGTGCGAAAAGTGGTTTTTCAACACTAACACAAGTGCGAAAAGTGGCTTTTCAACACTAACACAAGTGCGAAAAGTGGTTTTTCCACACTAATACAAGTGCAAAAGTGGTTTCCTGCACCAACACAAGTGCGAAAAGTGGTTTTTCAACACTAACACAAGTGCGAAAAGTGATTTTTCAACACTAACGCAAGTGCGAAAAGTGGTTTTTCAACACTAACACAAGTGCGAAAAGTGTTTTTTCCACACTAATACAAGTGCAAAAGTGGTTTCCTGCACCAACACAAGTGCGAAAAGTGGTTTTTCAACACTAACACAAGTGCAAAAAGTGTTTTTTCCACACTAATACAAGTGCAAAAGTGGTTTCCTGCACCAACACAAGTGCGAAAAGTGGTTTTTCAACACTAACACAAGTGCGAAAAGTGGTTTTTCAACACTAACACAAGTGCGAAAAGTGGTTTTTCAACACTATCACAAGTGCAAAAAGTGTTTTTTCCACACTAATACAAGTGCAAAAGTGGTTTCCTGCACCAACACATGTGCGAAAAGTGGTTTTTCAACACTAACACAAGTGCGAAAAGTGGTTTTTCAACACTAACACAAGTGCGAAAAGTGGTTTTTCCACACTATTACAAGTGCAAAAGTGGTTTCCTGCACCAACACAAGTGCGAAAAGTGGTTTTTCAACACTAACACAAGTGCGAAAAGTGGTTTTTCAACACTAACACACGTGCAAAAAGTGGTTTTTCAACACTAACACAAGAGCGAAAAGTGTTTTTTCCACACTAATACAAGTGCAAAAGTGGTTTCCTGCACCAACACAAGTGCGAAAAGTGGTTTTTCAACACTAACACAAGTGCGAAAAGTGGTTTTTCAACACTAACACAAGTGCAAAAAGTGGTTTTTCAACACTAACACAAGAGCGAAAAGTGTTTTTTCCACACTAATACAAGTGCAAAAAGTGGTTTTTCAACACTAACACAAGAGCGAAAAGTGTTTTTTCCACACTAATACAAGTGCAAAAGTGGTTTCCTGCACCAACACAAGTGCGAAAAGTGGTTTTTCAACACTAACACAAGTGCGATAAGTGGTTTTTCCACACTAATACAAGTGCAAAAGTGGTTTCCTGCACCAACACAAGTGCAAAAAGTGGTTTTTCAACACTAACACAAGTGCGATAAGTGGTTTTTCAACACTAACACAAGTGCGAAAAGTGGTTTTTCAACACTAACAAAAGTGCGAAAAGTGGTTTTTCAACACTATCACAAGTGCAAAAAGTCTTTATTCCACACTAATACAAGTGCAAAAGTGGTTTCCTGCACCAACACAAGTGCGAAAAGTGGTTTTTCAACACTAACACAAGTGCGAAAAGTGGCTTTTCAACACTAACACAAGTGCGAAAAGTGGTTTTTCCACACTAATACAAGTGCAAAAGTGGTTTTACAACACTAACACAAGTGCGAAAAGTGGCTTTTCAACACTAACACAAGTGCAAAAAGTGGTTTTTCCACACTAATACAAGTGCAAAAGTGGTTTCCTGCACCAACACAAGTGCGAAAAGTGGTTTTTCAACACTAACACAAGTGCGAAAAGTGGTTTTTCAACACCAACACAAGTGCGAAAAGTTGTTTTTCAACACTAACACAAGTGCGAAAAGTGGTTTTTTAACACTATGACAAGTGCAAAAAGTGTTTTTTCCACACTCATACAAGTGCAAAAGTGGTTTCCTGCACCAACACAAGTGCGAAAAGTGGTTTTTCAACACTAACTCAAGTGCGAAAAGTGGTTTTTCAACACTAACACAAGTGCGAAAAGTGGATTTTCAACACTATCACAAGTGCAAAAAGTGTTTTTTCCACACTAATACAAGTGCAAAAGTGGTTTCCTGCACCAACACAAGTGCAAAAAGTGGTTTTTCAACACTAACACAAGTGCGAAAAGTGGTTTTTCAACACTATCACAAGTGCAAAAAGTGTTTTTCCACACTAATACAAGTGCAAAAGTGGTTTCCTGCTCCAACACAAGTGCAAAAAGTGGTTTTTCAACACTAACACAGGTGCGAAAAGTGGTTTTTCAACACTAACACAAGTGCGAAAAGTGGTTTTTCAACACTAACACAAGTGCGAAAAGTGGTTTTTCAACACTATCACAAGTGCAAAAAGTGTTTTTTCCACACTAATATAAGTGCAAAAGTGGTTTCCTGCACCAACACAAGTGCGAAAAGTGGTTTTTCAACACTAACACAAGTGCGAAAAGTGGTTTTTCAACACTACCACAAGTGCGATAAGTGGTTTTCCACACTAATACAAGTGCAAAAGTGGTTTCCTGCACCAACACAAGTGCGAAAAGTGGATTTTCAACACTAACACAAGTGCGAAAAGTAGTTTTTCAACACTAACACAAGTGCAAAAAGTGGTTTTTCCACACTAATACAAGTGCAAAAGTGGTTTCCTGCACCAACACAAGTGCGAAAAGTGGTTTTTCAACACTATCACAAGTGCAAAAAGTGTTTTTTCCACACTAATACAAGTGCAAAAGTGGTTTCCTGCACCAACACATGTGCGAAAAGTGGTTTTTCAACACTAACACAAGTGCGAAAAGTGGTTTTTCAACACTAACACAAGTGCGAAAAGTGGTTTTTCCACACTAATACAAGTGCAAAAGTGGTTTCCTGCACCAACACAAGTGCGAAAAGTGGTTTTTCAACACTAACACAAGTGCGAAAAGTGGTTTTTCAACACTAACACAAGTGCAAAAAGTGGTTTTTCAACACTAACACAAGAGCGAAAAGTGTTTTTTCCACACTAATACAAGTGCAAAAGTGGTTTCCTGCACCAACACAAGTGCGAAAAGTGGTTTTTCAACACTAACACAAGTGCGATAAGTGGTTTTTCAACACTAACACAAGTGCGAAAAGTGGTTTTTCAACACTAACATAAGTGCGAAAAGTGATTTTTCCACACTAATACAAGTGCAAAAGTGGTTTCCTGCACCAACACAAGTGCGAAAAGTGGTTTTTCAACACTAACAAAAGTGCGAAAAGTGGTTTTTCAACACTATCACAAGTGCAAAAAGTCTTTATTCCACACTAATACAAGTGCAAAAGTGGTTTCCTGCACCAACACAAGTGCGAAAAGTGGTTTTTCAACACTAACACAAGTGCGAAAAGTGGCTTTTCAATACTAACACAAGTGCGAAAAGTGGTTTTTCCACACTAATACAAGTGCAAAAGTGGTTTCCTGCACCAACACAAGTGCGAAAAGTGGTTTTTCAACACTAACACAAGTGCGAAAAGTGATTTTTCAACACTAACGCAAGTGCGAAAAGTGGTTTTTCAACACTAACACAAGTGCGAAAAGTGTTTTTTCCACACTAATACAAGTGCAAAAGTGGTTTCCTGCACCAACACAAGTGCGAAAAGTGGTTTTTCAACACTAACACAAGTGCGAAAAGTGTTTTTTCCACACTAATACAAGTGCAAAAGTGGTTTCCTGCACCAACACAAGTGCGAAAAGTGGTTTTTCAACACTAACACAAGTGCGAAAAGTGGTTTTTCAACACTAACACAAGTGCGAAAAGTGGTTTTTCAACACTATCACAAGTGCAAAAAGTGTTTTTTCCACACTAATACAAGTGCAAAAGTGGTTTCCTGCACCAACACATGTGCGAAAAGTGGTTTTTCAACACTAACACAAGTGCGAAAAGTGGTTTTTCAACACTAACACAAGTGCGAAAAGTGGTTTTTCCACACTAATACAAGTGCAAAAGTGGTTTCCTGCACCAACACAAGTGCGAAAAGTGGTTTTTCAACACTAACACAAGTGCGAAAAGTGGTTTTTCAACACTAACACAAGTGCAAAAAGTGGTTTTTCAACACTAACACAAGAGCGAAAAGTGTTTTTTCCACACTAATACAAGTGCAAAAGTGGTTTCCTGCACCAACACAAGTGCGAAAAGTGGTTTTTCAACACTAACACAAGTGCGAAAAGTGGTTTTTCAACACTAACACAAGTGCAAAAAGTGGTTTTTCAACACTAACACAAGAGCGAAAAGTGTTTTTTCCACACTAATACAAGTGCAAAAAGTGGTTTTTCAACACTAACACAAGAGCGAAAAGTGTTTTTTCCACACTAATACAAGTGCAAAAGTGGTTTCCTGCACCAACACAAGTGCGAAAAGTGGTTTTTCAACACTAACACAAGTGCGATAAGTGGTTTTTCAACACTAACACAAGTGCAAAAAGTGGTTTTTCAACACTAACACAAGAGCGAAAAGTGTTTTTTCCACACTAATACAAGTGCAAAAGTGGTTTCCTGCACCAACACAAGTGCGAAAAGTGGTTTTTCAACACTAACACAAGTGCGATAAGTGGTTTTTCAACACTAACACAAGTGCGAAAAGTGGTTTTTCAACACTAACATAAGTGCGAAAAGTGATTTTTCCACACTAATACAAGTGCAAAAGTGGTTTCCTGCACCAACACAAGTGCGAAAAGTGGTTTTTCAACACTAACAAAAGTGCGAAAAGTGGTTTTTCAACACTATCACAAGTGCAAAAAGTCTTTATTCCACACTAATACAAGTGCAAAAGTGGTTTCCTGCACCAACACAAGTGCGAAAAGTGGTTTTTCAACACTAACACAAGTGCGAAAAGTGGCTTTTCAACACTAACACAAGTGCGAAAAGTGGTTTTTCCACACTAATACAAGTGCAAAAGTGGTTTCCTGCACCAACACAAGTGCGAAAAGTGGTTTTTCAACACTAACACAAGTGCGAAAAGTGATTTTTCAACACTAACGCAAGTGCGAAAAGTGGTTTTTCAACACTAACACAAGTGCGAAAAGTGTTTTTTCCACACTAATACAAGTGCAAAAGTGGTTTCCTGCACCAACACAAGTGCGAAAAGTGGTTTTTCAACACTAACACAAGTGCAAAAAGTGTTTTTTCCACACTAATACAAGTGCAAAAGTGGTTTCCTGCACCAACACAAGTGCGAAAAGTGGTTTTTCAACACTAACACAAGTGCGAAAAGTGGTTTTTCAACACTAACACAAGTGCGAAAAGTGGTTTTTCAACACTATCACAAGTGCAAAAAGTGTTTTTTCCACACTAATACAAGTGCAAAAGTGGTTTCCTGCACCAACACATGTGCGAAAAGTGGTTTTTCAACACTAACACAAGTGCGAAAAGTGGTTTTTCAACACTAACACAAGTGCGAAAAGTGGTTTTTCCACACTAATACAAGTGCAAAAGTGGTTTCCTGCACCAACACAAGTGCGAAAAGTGGTTTTTCAACACTAACACAAGTGCGAAAAGTGGTTTTTCAACACTAACACACGTGCAAAAAGTGGTTTTTCAACACTAACACAAGAGCGAAAAGTGTTTTTTCCACACTAATACAAGTGCAAAAGTGGTTTCCTGCACCAACACAAGTGCGAAAAGTGGTTTTTCAACACTAACACAAGTGCGAAAAGTGGTTTTTCAACACTAACACAAGTGCAAAAAGTGGTTTTTCAACACTAACACAAGAGCGAAAAGTGTTTTTTCCACACTAATACAAGTGCAAAAAGTGGTTTTTCAACACTAACACAAGAGCGAAAAGTGTTTTTTCCACACTAATACAAGTGCAAAAGTGGTTTCCTGCACCAACACAAGTGCGAAAAGTGGTTTTTCAACACGAACACAAGTGCGATAAGTGGTTTTTCCACACTAATACAAGTGCAAAAGTGGTTTCCTGCACCAACACAAGTTCAAAAAGTGGTTTTTCAACACTAACACAAGTGCGATAAGTGGTTTTTCAACACTAACACAAGTGCGAAAAGTGGTTTTTCAACACTAACAAAAGTGCGAAAAGTGGTTTTTCAACACTATCACAAGTGCAAAAAGTCTTTATTCCACACTAATACAAGTGCAAAAGTGGTTTCCTGCACCAACACAAGTGCGAAAAGTGGTTTTTCAACACTAACACAAGTGCGAAAAGTGGCTTTTCAACACTAACACAAGTGCGAAAAGTGGTTTTTCCACACTAATACAAGTGCAAAAGTGGTTTTACAACACTAACACAAGTGCGAAAAGTGGCTTTTCAACACTAACACAAGTGCAAAAAGTGGTTTTTCCACACTAATACAAGTGCAAAAGTGGTTTCCTGCACCAACACAAGTGCGAAAAGTGGTTTTTCAACACTAACACAAGTGCGAAAAGTGGTTTTTCAACACCAACACAAGTGCGAAAAGTGGTTTTTCAACACCAACACAAGTGCGAAAAGTGGTTTTTTAACACTATGACAAGTGCAAAAAGTGTTTTTTCCACACTCATACAAGTGCAAAAGTGGTTTCCTGCACCAACACAAGTGCGAAAAGTGGTTTTTCAACACTAACTCAAGTGCGAAAAGTGGTTTTTCAACACTAACACAAGTGCGAAAAGTGGATTTCAACACTATCACAAGTGCAAAAAGTGTTTTTTCCACACTAATACAAGTGCAAAAGTGGTTTCCTGCACCAACACAAGTGCAAAAAGTGGTTTTTCAACACTAACACAAGTGCGAAAAGTGGTTTTTCAACACTATCACAAGTGCAAAAAGTGTTTTTCCACACTAATACAAGTGCAAAAGTGGTTTCCTGCTCCAACACAAGTGCAAAAAGTGGTTTTTCAACACTAACACAGGTGCGAAAAGTGGTTTTTCAACACTAACACAAGTGCGAAAAGTGGTTTTTCAACACTAACACAAGTGCGAAAAGTGGTTTTTCAACACTATCACAAGTGCAAAAAGTGTTTTTTCCACACTAATATAAGTGCAAAAGTGGTTTCCTGCACCAACACAAGTGCGAAAAGTGGTTTTTCAACACTAACACAAGTGCGAAAAGTGGTTTTTCAACACTACCACAAGTGCGATAAGTGGTTTTTCCACACTAATACAAGTGCAAAAGTGGTTTCCTGCACCAACACAAGTGCGAAAAGTGGATTTTCAACACTAACACAAGTGCGAAAAGTAGTTTTTCAACACTAACACAAGTGCAAAAAGTGGTTTTTCCACACTAATACAAGTGCAAAAGTGGTTTCCTGCACCAACACAAGTGCGAAAAGTGGTTTTTCAACACTATCACAAGTGCAAAAAGTGTTTTTTCCACACTAATACAAGTGCAAAAGTGGTTTCCTGCACCAACACATGTGCGAAAAGTGGTTTTTCAACACTAACTCAAGTGCGAAAAGTGGTTTTTCAACACTAACACAAGTGCGAAAAGTGGATTTTCAACACTATCACAAGTGCAAAAAGTGTTTTTTCCACACTAATACAAGTGCAAAAGTGGTTTCCTGCACCAACACAAGTGCAAAAAGTGGTTTTTCAACACTAACACAAGTGCGAAAAGTGGTTTTTCAACACTATCACAAGTGCAAAAAGTGTTTTTCCACACTAATACAAGTGCAAAAGTGGTTTCCTGCTCCAACACAAGTGCAAAAAGTGGTTTTTCAACACTAACACAAGTGCGAAAAGTGGTTTTTCAACACTAACACAAGTGCGAAAAGTGGTTTTTCAACACTAACACAAGTGCGAAAAGTGGTTTTTCAACACTATCACAAGTGCAAAAAGTGTTTTTTCCACACTAATATAAGTGCAAAAGTGGTTTCCTGCACCAACACAAGTGCGAAAAGTGGTTTTTCAACACTAACACAAGTGCGAAAAGTGGTTTTTCAACACTACCACAAGTGCGATAAGTGGTTTTTCCACACTATCACAAGTGCAAAAAGTGTTCTTTCCACACTAATACAAGTGCAAAAAGTGGTTTTTCAACACTAACACAAGAGCGAAAAGTGTTTTTTCCACACTAATACAAGTGCAAAAGTGGTTTCCTGCACCAACACAAGTGCGAAAAGTGGTTTTTCAACACGAACACAAGTGCGATAAGTGGTTTTTCCACACTAATACAAGTGCAAAAGTGGTTTCCTGCACCAACACAAGTTCAAAAAGTGGTTTTTCAACACTAACACAAGTGCGATAAGTGGTTTTTCAACACTAACACAAGTGCGAAAAGTGGTTTTTCAACACTAACAAAAGTGCGAAAAGTGGTTTTTCAACACTATCACAAGTGCAAAAAGTCTTTATTCCACACTAATACAAGTGCAAAAGTGGTTTCCTGCACCAACACAAGTGCGAAAAGTGGTTTTTCAACACTAACACAAGTGCGAAAAGTGGCTTTTCAACACTAACACAAGTGCGAAAAGTGGTTTTTCCACACTAATACAAGTGCAAAAGTGGTTTTACAACACTAACACAAGTGCGAAAAGTGGCTTTTCAACACTAACACAAGTGCAAAAAGTGGTTTTTCCACACTAATACAAGTGCAAAAGTGGTTTCCTGCACCAACACAAGTGCGAAAAGTGGTTTTTCAACACTAACACAAGTGCGAAAAGTGGTTTTTCAACACCAACACAAGTGCGAAAAGTGGTTTTTCAACACCAACACAAGTGCGAAAAGTGGTTTTTTAACACTATGACAAGTGCAAAAAGTGTTTTTTCCACACTCATACAAGTGCAAAAGTGGTTTCCTGCACCAACACAAGTGCGAAAAGTGGTTTTTCAACACTAACTCAAGTGCGAAAAGTGGTTTTTCAACACTAACACAAGTGCGAAAAGTGGATTTCAACACTATCACAAGTGCAAAAAGTGTTTTTTCCACACTAATACAAGTGCAAAAGTGGTTTCCTGCACCAACACAAGTGCAAAAAGTGGTTTTTCAACACTAACACAAGTGCGAAAAGTGGTTTTTCAACACTATCACAAGTGCAAAAAGTGTTTTTCCACACTAATACAAGTGCAAAAGTGGTTTCCTGCTCCAACACAAGTGCAAAAAGTGGTTTTTCAACACTAACACAGGTGCGAAAAGTGGTTTTTCAACACTAACACAAGTGCGAAAAGTGGTTTTTCAACACTAACACAAGTGCGAAAAGTGGTTTTTCAACACTATCACAAGTGCAAAAAGTGTTTTTTCCACACTAATATAAGTGCAAAAGTGGTTTCCTGCACCAACACAAGTGCGAAAAGTGGTTTTTCAACACTAACACAAGTGCGAAAAGTGGTTTTTCAACACTACCACAAGTGCGATAAGTGGTTTTTCCACACTAATACAAGTGCAAAAGTGGTTTCCTGCACCAACACAAGTGCGAAAAGTGGATTTTCAACACTAACACAAGTGCGAAAAGTAGTTTTTCAACACTAACACAAGTGCAAAAAGTGGTTTTTCCACACTAATACAAGTGCAAAAGTGGTTTCCTGCACCAACACAAGTGCGAAAAGTGGTTTTTCAACACTATCACAAGTGCAAAAAGTGTTTTTTCCACACTAATACAAGTGCAAAAGTGGTTTCCTGCACCAACACATGTGCGAAAAGTGGTTTTTCAACACTAACTCAAGTGCGAAAAGTGGTTTTTCAACACTAACACAAGTGCGAAAAGTGGATTTTCAACACTATCACAAGTGCAAAAAGTGTTTTTTCCACACTAATACAAGTGCAAAAGTGGTTTCCTGCACCAACACAAGTGCAAAAAGTGGTTTTTCAACACTAACACAAGTGCGAAAAGTGGTTTTTCAACACTATCACAAGTGCAAAAAGTGTTTTTCCACACTAATACAAGTGCAAAAGTGGTTTCCTGCTCCAACACAAGTGCAAAAAGTGGTTTTTCAACACTAACACAAGTGCGAAAAGTGGTTTTTCAACACTAACACAAGTGCGAAAAGTGGTTTTTCAACACTAACACAAGTGCGAAAAGTGGTTTTTCAACACTATCACAAGTGCAAAAAGTGTTTTTTCCACACTAATATAAGTGCAAAAGTGGTTTCCTGCACCAACACAAGTGCGAAAAGTGGTTTTTCAACACTAACACAAGTGCGAAAAGTGGTTTTTCAACACTACCACAAGTGCGATAAGTGGTTTTTCCACACTAATACAAGTGCAAAAGTGGTTTCCTGCACCAACACAAGTGCGAAAAGTGGATTTTCAACACTAACACAAGTGCGAAAAGTAGTTTTTCAACACTAACACAAGTGCGAAAAGTGGTTTTTCCACACTAATACAAGTGCAAAAGTGGTTTCCTGCACCAACACAAGTGCGAAAAGTGGTTTTTCAACACTAACACAAGTGCGAAAAGTGGTTTTTCAACACTAACACAAGTGCGAAAAGTGTTTTTGCCACACTAATACAAGTGCAAAAGTGGTTTCCTGCACCAACACAAGTGCGAAAAGTGGTTTTTCAACACTAACACAAGTGCGAAAAGTGGTTTTTTCACACTAATACAAGTGCAAAAGTGGTTTCCTGCACCAACACAAGTGCGAAAAGTGGTTTTTCAACACTAACACAAGTGCGAAAAGTGGTTTTTCAACACTAACACAAGTGCGAAAAGTGTTTTTTCCACACTAATACAAGTGCAAAAGTGGTTTCCTGCACCAACACAAGTGCGAAAAGTGGTTTTTCAACACTAACACAAGTGCGAAAAGTGGTTTTTCAACACTATCACAAGTGCAAAAAGTGTTTTTTCCACACTAATACAAGTGCAAAAGTGGTTTCCTGCACCAACACAAGTGCGAAAAGTGGTTTTTCAACACTAACACAAGTGCGAAAAGTGGTTTTTCAACACTAACACAAGTGCGAAAAGTGGTTTTTCAACACTAACACAAGTGCGAAAAGTGGTTTTTCCACACTAATACAAGTGCAAAAGTGGTTTCCTGCACCAACACAAGTGCGAAAAGTGGTTTTACAACACTAACACAAGTGCGAAAAGTGGCTTTTCAACACTAACACAAGTGCGAAAAGTGGTTTTTCCACACTAATACAAGTGCAAAAGTGGTTTCCTGCACCAACACAAGTGCGAAAAGTGGTTTTTCAACACTAACACAAGTGCGAAAAGTGGTTTTTCAACACCAACACAAGTGCGAAAAGTGGTTTTTCAACACTAACACAAGTGCGAAAAGTGTTTTTTCCACACTAATACAAGTGCAAAAGTGGTTTCCTGCACCAACACAAATGCGAAAAGTGGTTTTTCAACACTAACACAAGTGCGAAAAGTGGTTTTACAACACTAACACAAGTGCGAAAAGTTGTTTTTCAACACTAACACAAGTGTGAAAAGTGGTTTTTCCACACTAACACAAGTGCGAAAAGTTGTTTTTCAACACTACCACAAGTGCGATAAGTGGTTTTTCCACACTAATACAAGTGCAAAAGTGGTTTCCTGCACCAACACAAGTGCGAAAAGTGGATTTTCAACACTAACACAAGTGCGAAAAGTGGTTTTTTAACACTATGACAAGTGCAAAAAGTGTTTTTTCCACACTCATACAAGTGCAAAAGTGGTTTCCTGCACCAACACAAGTGCGAAAAGTGGTTTTTCAACACTAACTCAAGTGCGAAAAGTGGTTTTTCAACACTAACACAAGTGCGAAAAGTGGATTTCAACACTATCACAAGTGCAAAAAGTGTTTTTTCCACACTAATACAAGTGCAAAAGTGGTTTCCTGCACCAACACAAGTGCAAAAAGTGGTTTTTCAACACTAACACAAGTGCGAAAAGTGGTTTTTCAACACTATCACAAGTGCAAAAAGTGTTTTTCCACACTAATACAAGTGCAAAAGTGGTTTCCTGCTCCAACACAAGTGCAAAAAGTGGTTTTTCAACACTAACACAGGTGCGAAAAGTGGTTTTTCAACACTAACACAAGTGCGAAAAGTGGTTTTTCAACACTAACACAAGTGCGAAAAGTGGTTTTTCAACACTATCACAAGTGCAAAAAGTGTTTTTTCCACACTAATATAAGTGCAAAAGTGGTTTCCTGCACCAACACAAGTGCGAAAAGTGGTTTTTCAACACTAACACAAGTGCGAAAAGTGGTTTTTCAACACTACCACAAGTGCGATAAGTGGTTTTTCCACACTAATACAAGTGCAAAAGTGGTTTCGTGCACCAACACAAGTGCGAAAAGTGGATTTTCAACACTAACACAAGTGCGAAAAGTAGTTTTTCAACACTAACACAAGTGCAAAAAGTGGTTTTTCCACACTAATACAAGTGCAAAAGTGGTTTCCTGCAGCAACACAAGTGCGAAAAGTGGTTTTTCAACACTATCACAAGTGCAAAAAGTGTTTTTTCCACACTAATACAAGTGCAAAAGTGGTTTCCTGCACCAACACATGTGCGAAAAGTGGTTTTTCAACACTAACTCAAGTGCGAAAAGTGGTTTTTCAACACTAACACAAGTGCGAAAAGTGGATTTTCAACACTATCACAAGTGCAAAAAGTGTTTTTTCCACACTAATACAAGTGCAAAAGTGGTTTCCTGCACCAACACAAGTGCAAAAAGTGGTTTTTCAACACTAACACAAGTGCGAAAAGTGGTTTTTCAACACTATCACAAGTGCAAAAAGTGTTTTTCCACACTAATACAAGTGCAAAAGTGGTTTCCTGCTCCAACACAAGTGCAAAAAGTGGTTTTTCAACACTAACACAAGTGCGAAAAGTGGTTTTTCAACACTAACACAAGTGCGAAAAGTGGTTTTTCAACACTAACACAAGTGCGAAAAGTGGTTTTTCAACACTATCACAAGTGCAAAAAGTGTTTTTTCCACACTAATATAAGTGCAAAAGTGGTTTCCTGCACCAACACAAGTGCGAAAAGTGGTTTTTCAACACTAACACAAGTGCGAAAAGTGGTTTTTCAACACTACCACAAGTGCGATAAGTGGTTTTTCCACACTAATACAAGTGCAAAAGTGGTTTCCTGCACCAACACAAGTGCGAAAAGTGGATTTTCAACACTAACACAAGTGCGAAAAGTAGTTTTTCAACACTAACACAAGTGCGAAAAGTGGTTTTTCCACACTAATACAAGTGCAAAAGTGGTTTCCTGCACCAACACAAGTGCGAAAAGTGGTTTTTCAACACTAACACAAGTGCGAAAAGTGGTTTTTCAACACTAACACAAGTGCGAAAAGTGTTTTTGCCACACTAATACAAGTGCAAAAGTGGTTTCCTGCACCAACACAAGTGCGAAAAGTGGTTTTTCAACACTAACACAAGTGCGAAAAGTGGTTTTTTCACACTAATACAAGTGCAAAAGTGGTTTCCTGCACCAACACAAGTGCGAAAAGTGGTTTTTCAACACCAACACAAGTGCGAAAAGTGGTTTTTCAACACTAACACAAGTGCGAAAAGTGTTTTTTCCACACTAATACAAGTGCAAAAGTGGTTTCCTGCACCAACACAAGTGCGAAAAGTGGTTTTTCAACACTAACACAAGTGCGAAAAGTGGTTTTTCAACACTATCACAAGTGCAAAAAGTGTTTTTTCCACACTAATACAAGTGCAAAAGTGGTTTCCTGCACCAACACAAGTGCGAAAAGTGGTTTTTCAACACTAACACAAGTGCGAAAAGTGGTTTTTCAACACTAACACAAGTGCGAAAAGTGGTTTTTCAACACTAACACAAGTGCGAAAAGTGGTTTTTCCACACTAATACAAGTGCAAAAGTGGTTTCCTGCACCAACACAAGTGCGAAAAGTGGTTTTACAACACTAACACAAGTGCGAAAAGTGGCTTTTCAACACTAACACAAGTGCGAAAAGTGGTTTTTCCACACTAATACAAGTGCAAAAGTGGTTTCCTGCACCAACACAAGTGCAAAAAGTGGTTTTACAACACTAACACAAGTGCGAAAAGTGGCTTTTCAACACTAACACAAGTGCGAAAAGTGGTTTTTCCACACTAATACAAGTGCAAAAGTGGTTTCCTGCACCAACACAAGTGCGAAAAGTGGTTTTTCAACACTAACACAAGTGCGAAAAGTGGTTTTTCAACACCAACACAAGTGCGAAAAGTGGTTTTTCAACACTAACACAAGTGCGAAAAGTGTTTTTTCCACACTAATACAAGTGCAAAAGTGGTTTCCTGCACCAACACAAATGCGAAAAGTGGTTTTTCAACACTAACACAAGTGCGAAAAGTGGTTTTACAACACTAACACAAGTGCGAAAAGTTGTTTTTCAACACTAACACAAGTGTGAAAAGTGGTTTTTCCACACTAACACAAGTGCGAAAAGTTGTTTTTCAACACTACCACAAGTGCGATAAGTGGTTTTTCCACACTAATACAAGTGCAAAAGTGGTTTCCTGCACCAACACAAGTGCGAAAAGTGGATTTTCAACACTAACACAAGTGCGAAAAGTAGTTTTTCAACACTAACACAAGTGCAAAAAGTGGTTTTTCAACACTAATACAAGTGCAAAAGTGGTTTCCTGCACCAACACAAGTGCGAAAAGTGGTTTTTCAACACTATCACAAGTGCAAAAAGTGTTTTTTCCACACTAATACAAGTGCAAAAGTGGTTTCCTGCACCAACACATGTGCGAAAAGTGGTTTTTCAACACTAACTCAAGTGCGAAAAGTGGTTTTTCAACACTAACACAAGTGCGAAAAGTGGATTTTCAACACTATCACAAGTGCAAAAAGTGTTTTTTCCACACTAATACAAGTGCAAAAGTGGTTTCCTGCACCAACACAAGTGCAAAAAGTGGTTTTTCAACACTAACACAAGTGCGAAAAGTGGTTTTTCAACACTATCACAAGTGCAAAAAGTGTTTTTCCACACTAATACAAGTGCAAAAGTGGTTTCCTGCTCCAACACAAGTGCAAAAAGTGGTTTTTCAACACTAACACAAGTGCGAAAAGTGGTTTTTCAACACTAACACAAGTGCGAAAAGTGGTTTTTCAACACTAACACAAGTGCGAAAAGTGGTTTTTCAACACTATCACAAGTGCAAAAAGTGTTTTTTCCACACTAATATAAGTGCAAAAGTGGTTTCCTGCACCAACACAAGTGCGAAAAGTGGTTTTTCAACACTAACACAAGTGCGAAAAGTGGTTTTTCAACACTACCACAAGTGCGATAAGTGGTTTTTCCACACTAATACAAGTGCAAAAGTGGTTTCCTGCACCAACACAAGTGCGAAAAGTGGATTTTCAACACTAACACAAGTGCGAAAAGTAGTTTTTCAACACTAACACAAGTGCGAAAAGTGGTTTTTCCACACTAATACAAGTGCAAAAGTGGTTTCCTGCACCAACACAAGTGCGAAAAGTGGTTTTTCAACACTAACACAAGTGCGAAAAGTGGTTTTTCAACACTAACACAAGTGCGAAAAGTGTTTTTGCCACACTAATACAAGTGCAAAAGTGGTTTCCTGCACCAACACAAGTGCGAAAAGTGGTTTTTCAACACTAACACAAGTGCGAAAAGTGGTTTTTTCACACTAATACAAGTGCAAAAGTGGTTTCCTGCACCAACACAAGTGCGAAAAGTGGTTTTTCAACACTAACACAAGTGCGAAAAGTGGTTTTTCAACACTAACACAAGTGCGAAAAGTGTTTTTTCCACACTAATACAAGTGCAAAAGTGGTTTCCTGCACCAACACAAGTGCGAAAAGTGGTTTTTCAACACTAACACAAGTGCGAAAAGTGGTTTTTCAACACTATCACAAGTGCAAAAAGTGTTTTTTCCACACTAATACAAGTGCAAAAGTGGTTTCCTGCACCAACACAAGTGCGAAAAGTGGTTTTTCAACACTAACACAAGTGCGAAAAGTGGTTTTTCAACACTAACACAAGTGCGAAAAGTGGTTTTTCAACACTAACACAAGTGCGAAAAGTGGTTTTTCCACACTAATACAAGTGCAAAAGTGGTTTCCTGCACCAACACAAGTGCGAAAAGTGGTTTTACAACACTAACACAAGTGCGAAAAGTGGCTTTTCAACACTAACACAAGTGCGAAAAGTGGTTTTTCCACACTAATACAAGTGCAAAAGTGGTTTCCTGCACCAACACAAGTGCAAAAAGTGGTTTTACAACACTAACACAAGTGCGAAAAGTGGCTTTTCAACACTAACACAAGTGCGAAAAGTGGTTTTTCCACACTAATACAAGTGCAAAAGTGGTTTCCTGCACCAACACAAGTGCGAAAAGTGGTTTTTCAACACTAACACAAGTGCGAAAAGTGGTTTTTCAACACCAACACAAGTGCGAAAAGTGGTTTTTCAACACTAACACAAGTGCGAAAAGTGTTTTTTCCACACTAATACAAGTGCAAAAGTGGTTTCCTGCACCAACACAAATGCGAAAAGTGGTTTTTCAACACTAACACAAGTGCGAAAAGTGGTTTTACAACACTAACACAAGTGCGAAAAGTTGTTTTTCAACACTAACACAAGTGTGAAAAGTGGTTTTTCCACACTAATACAAGTGCAAAAGTGGTTTCCTGCACCAACACAAGTGCGAAAAGTGGTTTTTCAACACTAACACAAATGCGAAAAGTGGCTTTTCAACACTAACACAAGAGCGAAAAGTGTTTTTTCCACACTAATACAAGTGCAAAAGTGGTTTCCTGCACCAACACAAATGCGAAAAGTGGTTTTTCAACACTAACACAAGTGCAAAAAGTGGTTTTACAACACTAACACAAGTGCGAAAAGTTGTTTTTCAACACTAACACAAGTGTGAAAAGTGGTTTTTCCACACTAATACAAGTGCAAAAGTGGTTTCCTGCACCAACACAAGTGCGAAAAGTGGTTTTTCAACACTAACACAAATGCGAAAAGTGGCTTTTCAACACTAACACAAGAGCGAAAAGTGTTTTTTCCACACTAATACAAGTGCAAAAGTGGTTTCCTGCACCAACACAAGTGCGAAAAGTGGTTTTTCAACACTAACACAAGTGCGATAAGTGGTTTTTCAACACTAACACAAGTGCAAAAAGTGGTTTTTCAACACTAACACAAGAGCGAAAAGTGTTTTTTCCACACTAATACAAGTGCAAAAGTGGTTTCCTGCACCAACACAAGTGCGAAAAGTGGTTTTTCAACACTAACACAAGTGCGATAAGTGGTTTTTCAACACTAACACAAGTGCGAAAAGTGGTTTTTCAACACTAACATAAGTGCGAAAAGTGGTTTTTCAACACTATCACAAGTGCAAAAAGTGTTTTTTCCACACTATCACAAGTGCAAAAAGTGTTTTTTCCACACTAATACAAATGCAAAAGTGGTTTCCTGCACCAACACAAGTGCAAAAAGTGGTTTTTCAACACTATCACAAGTGCAAAAAGTGTTTTTTCCACACTAATACAAGTGCAAAAGTGGTTTCCTGCAACAACACAAGTGCAAAAAGTGGTTTTTCAACATTAACACAAGTGCAAAAAGTGGTTTTTCAACATTAACACAAGTGCGAAAAGTGGTTTTTCAACACTAACACAAGTGCAAAAAGTGGTTATTCCACACAATTACAAGTGCAAAAGTGGTTTCCTGCACCAACACAAGTGCGAAAAGTGGTTTTTCAACACTAACACAAGTGCGAAAAGTGGTTTTTCAACACTAACACAAGTGTGAAAAGTGGTTTTTCAACACTAACACAAGTGCCAAAAGTGGTTTTTCCACACTAATACAAGTGCAAAAGTGGTTTCCTGCACCAACACAAGTGCGAAAAGTGGTTTTTCAACACTAACACAAGTGCGAAAAGTGGTTTTTCAACACTATCACAAGTGCGAAAAGTGTTTTTTCCACACTAATACAAGTGCAAAAGTGGTTTCCTGTACCAAGACAAGTGCGAAAAGTGGTTTTTCAACACTAACACAAGTGTGAAAAGTGGTTTTTCAACACTAACACAAGTGCGAAAAGTGTTTTTTCCACACTAATACAAGTGTGAAAAGTGGTTTTTCAACACTAACACAAGTGCGAAAAGTGTTTTTTCCACACTAATACAAGTGCAAAAGTGGTTTCCTGTACCAACACAAGTGCGAAAAGTGGTTTTTCAACACTAACACAAGTGCGAAAAGTGGTTTTCAACACTAACACAAGTGCGAAAAGTGGTTTTTCAACACTATCACAAGTGCAAAAAGTGTTTTTTCCACACTAATACAAGTGCAAAAGTGGTTTCCTGCACCAACACAAGTGCGAAAAGTGGTTTTTCAACACTAACACAAGTGCGAAAAGTGGTTTTCAACACTAACACAAGTGCGAAAAGTGGTTTTTCAACACTAACACAAGTGCAAAAGTGGTTTCCTGCACCAACACAAGTGCGAAAAGTGGTTTTTCAACACTATCACAAGTGCAAAAAGTGTTTTTTCAACACTAATACAAGTGCAAAAGTGGTTTCCTGCACCAACACAAGTGCGAAAAGTGGTTTTTCAACACTAACACAAGTGCGAAAAGTGGTTTTTCAACACTAACACAAGTGCAAAAAGTGGTTTTTCCACACAATTACAAGTGCAAAAGTGGTTTCCTGCACCAACACAAGTGCGAAAAGTGGTTTTTCAACACTAACACAAGTGCCAAAAGTGGTTTTTCAACACTATCACAAGTGCAAAAAGTGTTTTTTCCACACTAATACAAGTGCAAAAGTGGTTTCCTGCACCAACACAAGTGCGAAAAGTGGTTTTTCAACACTAACACAAGTGCGAAAAGTGGTTTTTCAACACTAACTCAAGTGCAAAAAGTGGTTTTTCAACACTAACACAAGAGCGAAAAGTGTTTTTTCCACACTAATACAAGTGCAAAAAGTGGTTTTTCAACACTAACACAAGAGCGAAAAGTGTTTTTTCCACACTAATACAAGTGCAAAAGTGGTTTCCTGCACCAACACAAGTGCGAAAAGTGGTTTTTCAACACTAACACAAGTGTGATAAGTGGTTTTTCCACACTAATACAAGTGCAAAAGTGGTTTCCTGCACCAACACAAGTGCAAAAAGTGGTTTTTCAACACTAACACAAGTGCGATAAGTGGTTTTTCAACACTAACACAAGTGCGAAAAGTGGTTTTTCAACACTAACAAAAGTGCGAAAAGTGGTTTTTCAACACTATCACAAGTGCAAAAAGTCTTTATTCCACACTAATACAAGTGCAAAAGTGGTTTCCTGCACCAACACAAGTGCGAAAAGTGGTTTTTCAACACTAACACAAGTGCGAAAAGTGGCTTTTCAACACTAACACAAGTGCGAAAAGTGGTTTTTCCACACTAATACAAGTGCAAAAGTGGTTTTACAACACTAACACAAGTGCGAAAAGTGGCTTTTCAACACTAACACAAGTGCAAAAAGTGGTTTTTCCACACTAATACAAGTGCAAAAGTGGTTTCCTGCACCAACACAAGTGCGAAAAGTGGTTTTTCAACACTAACACAAGTGCGAAAAGTGGTTTTTCAACACCAACACAAGTGCGAAAAGTGGTTTTTCAACACTAACACAAGTGCGAAAAGTGGTTTTTTAACACTATGACAAGTGCAAAAAGTGTTTTTTCCACACTCATACAAGTGCAAAAGTGGTTTCCTGCACCAACACAAGTGCGAAAAGTGGTTTTTCAACACTAACTCAAGTGCGAAAAGTGGTTTTTCAACACTAACACAAGTGCGAAAAGTGGATTTTCAACACTATCACAAGTGCAAAAAGTGTTTTTTCCACACTAATACAAGTGCAAAAGTGGTTTCCTGCACCAACACAAGTGCAAAAAGTGGTTTTTCAACACTAACACAAGTGCGAAAAGTGGTTTTTCAACACTATCACAAGTGCAAAAAGTGTTTTTCCACACTAATACAAGTGCAAAAGTGGTTTCCTGCTCCAACACAAGTGCAAAAAGTGGTTTTTCAACACTAACACAGGTGCGAAAAGTGGTTTTTCAACACTAACACAAGTGCGAAAAGTGGTTTTTCAACACTAACACAAGTGCGAAAAGTGGTTTTTCAACACTATCACAAGTGCAAAAAGTGTTTTTTCCACACTAATATAAGTGCAAAAGTGGTTTCCTGCACCAACACAAGTGCGAAAAGTGGTTTTTCAACACTAACACAAGTGCGAAAAGTGGTTTTTCAACACTACCACAAGTGCGATAAGTGGTTTTTCCACACTAATACAAGTGCAAAAGTGGTTTCCTGCACCAACACAAGTGCGAAAAGTGGATTTTCAACACTAACACAAGTGCGAAAAGTAGTTTTTCAACACTAACACAAGTGCAAAAAGTGGTTTTTCCACACTAATACAAGTGCAAAAGTGGTTTCCTGCACCAACACAAGTGCGAAAAGTGGTTTTTCAACACTATCACAAGTGCAAAAAGTGTTTTTTCCACACTAATACAAGTGCAAAAGTGGTTTCCTGCACCAACACATGTGCGAAAAGTGGTTTTTCAACACTAACACAAGTGCGAAAAGTGGTTTTTCAACACTAACACAAGTGCGAAAAGTGGTTTTTCCACACTAATACAAGTGCAAAAGTGGTTTCCTGCACCAACACAAGTGTGAAAAGTGGTTTTTCAACACTAACACAAGTGCGAAAAGTGGTTTTTCAACACTAACACAAGTGCAAAAAGTGGTTTTTCAACACTAACACAAGAGCGAAAAGTGTTTTTTCCACACTAATACAAGTGCAAAAGTGGTTTCCTGCACCAACACAAGTGCGAAAAGTGGTTTTTCAACACTAACACAAGTGCGATAAGTGGTTTTTCAACACTAACACAAGTGCGAAAAGTGGTTTTTCAACACTAACATAAGTGCGAAAAGTGATTTTTCCACACTAATACAAGTGCAAAAGTGGTTTCCTGCACCAACACAAGTGCGAAAAGTGGTTTTTCAACACTAACAAAAGTGCGAAAAGTGGTTTTTCAACACTATCACAAGTGCAAAAAGTCTTTATTCCACACTAATACAAGTGCAAAAGTGGTTTCCTGCACCAACACAAGTGCGAAAAGTGGTTTTTCAACACTAACACAAGTGCGAAAAGTGGCTTTTCAATACTAACACAAGTGCGAAAAGTGGTTTTTCCACACTAATACAAGTGCAAAAGTGGTTTCCTGCACCAACACAAGTGCGAAAAGTGGTTTTTCAACACTAACACAAGTGCGAAAAGTGATTTTTCAACACTAACGCAAGTGCGAAAAGTGGTTTTTCAACACTAACACAAGTGCGAAAAGTGTTTTTTCCACACTAATACAAGTGCAAAAGTGGTTTCCTGCACCAACACAAGTGCGAAAAGTGGTTTTTCAACACTAACACAAGTGCGAAAAGTGTTTTTTCCACACTAATACAAGTGCAAAAGTGGTTTCCTGCACCAACACAAGTGCGAAAAGTGGTTTTTCAACACTAACACAAGTGCGAAAAGTGGTTTTTCAACACTATCACAAGTGCGAAAAGTGGTTTTTCAACACTATCACAAGTGCAAAAAGTGTTTTTTCCACACTAATACAAGTGCAAAAGTGGTTTCCTGCACCAACACATGTGCGAAAAGTGGTTTTTCAACACTAACACAAGTGCGAAAAGTGGTTTTTCAACACTAACACAAGTGCGAAAAGTGGTTTTTCCACACTAATACAAGTGCAAAAGTGGTTTCCTGCACCAACACAAGTGCGAAAAGTGGTTTTTCAACACTAACACAAGTGCGAAAAGTGGTTTTTCAACACTAACACAAGTGCAAAAAGTGGTTTTTCAACACTAACACAAGAGCGAAAAGTGTTTTTTCCACACTAATACAAGTGCAAAAGTGGTTTCCTGCACCAACACAAGTGCGAAAAGTGGTTTTTCAACACTAACACAAGTGCGAAAAGTGGTTTTTCAACACTAACACAAGTGCAAAAAGTGGTTTTTCAACACTAACACAAGAGCGAAAAGTGTTTTTTCCACACTAATACAAGTGCAAAAAGTGGTTTTTCAACACTAACACAAGAGCGAAAAGTGTTTTTTCCACACTAATACAAGTGCAAAAGTGGTTTCCTGCACCAACACAAGTGCGAAAAGTGGTTTTTCAACACTAACACAAGTGCGATAAGTGGTTTTTCAACACTAACACAAGTGCAAAAAGTGGTTTTTCAACACTAACACAAGAGCGAAAAGTGTTTTTTCCACACTAATACAAGTGCAAAAGTGGTTTCCTGCACCAACACAAGTGCGAAAAGTGGTTTTTCAACACTAACACAAGTGCGATAAGTGGTTTTTCAACACTAACACAAGTGCGAAAAGTGGTTTTTCAACACTAACATAAGTGCGAAAAGTGATTTTTCCACACTAATACAAGTGCAAAAGTGGTTTCCTGCACCAACACAAGTGCGAAAAGTGGTTTTTCAACACTAACAAAAGTGCGAAAAGTGGTTTTTCAACACTATCACAAGTGCAAAAAGTCTTTATTCCACACTAATACAAGTGCAAAAGTGGTTTCCTGCACCAACACAAGTGCGAAAAGTGGTTTTTCAACACTAACACAAGTGCGAAAAGTGGCTTTTCAACACTAACACAAGTGCGAAAAGTGGTTTTTCCACACTAATACAAGTGCAAAAGTGGTTTCCTGCACCAACACAAGTGCGAAAAGTGGTTTTTCAACACTAACACAAGTGCGAAAAGTGATTTTTCAACACTAACGCAAGTGCGAAAAGTGGTTTTTCAACACTAACACAAGTGCGAAAAGTGTTTTTTCCACACTAATACAAGTGCAAAAGTGGTTTCCTGCACCAACACAAGTGCGAAAAGTGGTTTTTCAACACTAACACAAGTGCAAAAAGTGTTTTTTCCACACTAATACAAGTGCAAAAGTGGTTTCCTGCACCAACACAAGTGCGAAAAGTGGTTTTTCAACACTAACACAAGTGCGAAAAGTGGTTTTTCAACACTAACACAAGTGCGAAAAGTGGTTTTTCAACACTATCACAAGTGCAAAAAGTGTTTTTTCCACACTAATACAAGTGCAAAAGTGGTTTCCTGCACCAACACATGTGCGAAAAGTGGTTTTTCAACACTAACACAAGTGCGAAAAGTCGTTTTTCAACACTAACACAAGTGCGAAAAGTGGTTTTTCCACACTAATACAAGTGCAAAAGTGGTTTCCTGCACCAACACAAGTGCGAAAAGTGGTTTTTCAACACTAACACAAGTGCGAAAAGTGGTTTTTCAACACTAACACACGTGCAAAAAGTGGTTTTTCAACACTAACACAAGAGCGAAAAGTGTTTTTTCCACACTAATACAAGTGCAAAAGTGGTTTCCTGCACCAACACAAGTGCGAAAAGTGGTTTTTCAACACTAACACAAGTGCGAAAAGTGGTTTTTCAACACTAACACAAGTGCAAAAAGTGGTTTTTCAACACTAACACAAGAGCGAAAAGTGTTTTTTCCACACTAATACAAGTGCAAAAAGTGGTTTTTCAACACTAACACAAGAGCGAAAAGTGTTTTTTCCACACTAATACAAGTGCAAAAGTGGTTTCCTGCACCAACACAAGTGCGAAAAGTGGTTTTTCAACACTAACACAAGTGCGATAAGTGGTTTTTCCACACTAATACAAGTGCAAAAGTGGTTTCCTGCACCAACACAAGTGCAAAAAGTGGTTTTTCAACACTAACACAAGTGCGATAAGTGGTTTTTCAACACTAACACAAGTGCGAAAAGTGGTTTTTCAACACTAACAAAAGTGCGAAAAGTGGTTTTTCAACACTATCACAAGTGCAAAAAGTCTTTATTCCACACTAATACAAGTGCAAAAGTGGTTTCCTGCACCAACACAAGTGCGAAAAGTGGTTTTTCAACACTAACACAAGTGCGAAAAGTGGCTTTTCAACACTAACACAAGTGCGAAAAGTGGTTTTTCCACACTAATACAAGTGCAAAAGTGGTTTTACAACACTAACACAAGTGCGAAAAGTGGCTTTTCAACACTAACACAAGTGCAAAAAGTGGTTTTTCCACACTAATACAAGTGCAAAAGTGGTTTCCTGCACCAACACAAGTGCGAAAAGTGGTTTTTCAACACTAACACAAGTGCGAAAAGTGGTTTTTCAACACCAACACAAGTGCGAAAAGTGGTTTTTCAACACTAACACAAGTGCGAAAAGTGGTTTTTTAACACTATGACAAGTGCAAAAAGTGTTTTTTCCACACTCATACAAGTGCAAAAGTGGTTTCCTGCACCAACACAAGTGCGAAAAGTGGTTTTTCAACACTAACTCAAGTGCGAAAAGTGGTTTTTCAACACTAACACAAGTGCGAAAAGTGGATTTCAACACTATCACAAGTGCAAAAAGTGTTTTTTCCCCACTAATACAAGTGCAAAAGTGGTTTCCTGCACCAACACAAGTGCAAAAAGTGGTTTTTCAACACTAACACAAGTGCGAAAAGTGGTTTTTCAACACTATCACAAGTGCAAAAAGTGTTTTTCCACACTAATACAAGTGCAAAAGTGGTTTCCTGCTCCAACACAAGTGCAAAAAGTGGTTTTTCAACACTAACACAGGTGCGAAAAGTGGTTTTTCAACACTAACACAAGTGCGAAAAGTGGTTTTTCAACACTAACACAAGTGCGAAAAGTGGTTTTTCAACACTATCACAAGTGCAAAAAGTGTTTTTTCCACACTAATATAAGTGCAAAAGTGGTTTCCTGCACCAACACAAGTGCGAAAAGTGGTTTTTCAACACTAACACAAGTGCGAAAAGTGGTTTTTCAACACTACCACAAGTGCGATAAGTGGTTTTTCCACACTAATACAAGTGCAAAAGTGGTTTCCTGCACCAACACAAGTGCGAAAAGTGGATTTTCAACACTAACACAAGTGCGAAAAGTAGTTTTTCAACACTAACACAAGTGCAAAAAGTGGTTTTTCCACACTAATACAAGTGCAAAAGTGGTTTCCTGCACCAACACAAGTGCGAAAAGTGGTTTTTCAACACTATCACAAGTGCAAAAAGTGTTTTTTCCACACTAATACAAGTGCAAAAGTGGTTTCCTGCACCAACACATGTGCGAAAAGTGGTTTTTCAACACTAACTCAAGTGCGAAAAGTGGTTTTTCAACACTAACACAAGTGCGAAAAGTGGATTTTCAACACTATCACAAGTGCAAAAAGTGTTTTTTCCACACTAATACAAGTGCAAAAGTGGTTTCCTGCACCAACACAAGTGCAAAAAGTGGTTTTTCAACACTAACACAAGTGCGAAAAGTGGTTTTTCAACACTATCACAAGTGCAAAAAGTGTTTTTCCACACTAATACAAGTGCAAAAGTGGTTTCCTGCTCCAACACAAGTGCAAAAAGTGGTTTTTCAACACTAACACAAGTGCGAAAAGTGGTTTTTCAACACTAACACAAGTGCGAAAAGTGGTTTTTCAACACTAACACAAGTGCGAAAAGTGGTTTTTCAACACTACCACAAGTGCGATAAGTGGTTTTTCCACACTAATACAAGTGCAAAAGTGGTTTCCTGCACCAACACAAGTGCGAAAAGTGGATTTTCAACACTAACACAAGTGCGAAAAGTGGTTTTTCAACACTAACACAAGTGCGAAAAGTGGTTTTTCAACACTAACACAAGTGCGAAAAGTGGTTTTTCAACACTACCACAAGTGCGATAAGTGGTTTTTCCACACTAATACAAGTGCAAAAGTGGTTTCCTGCACCAACACAAGTGCGAAAAGTGGATTTTCAACACTAACACAAGTGCGAAAAGTAGTTTTTCAACACTAACACAAGTGCGAAAAGTGGTTTTTCCACACTAATACAAGTGCAAAAGTGGTTTCCTGCACCAACACAAGTGCGAAAAGTGGTTTTTCAACACTAACACAAGTGCGAAAAGTGGTTTTTCAACACTAACACAAGTGCGAAAAGTGTTTTTGCCACACTAATACAAGTGCAAAAGTGGTTTCCTGCACCAACACAAGTGCGAAAAGTGGTTTTTCAACACTAACACAAGTGCGAAAAGTGGTTTTTTCACACTAATACAAGTGCAAAAGTGGTTTCCTGCACCAACACAAGTGCGAAAAGTGGTTTTTCAACACTAACACAAGTGCGAAAAGTGGTTTTTCAACACTAACACAAGTGCGAAAAGTGTTTTTTCCACACTAATACAAGTGCAAAAGTGGTTTCCTGCACCAACACAAGTGCGAAAAGTGGTTTTTCAACACTAACACAAGTGCGAAAAGTGGTTTTTCAACACTATCACAAGTGCAAAAAGTGTTTTTTCCACACTAATACAAGTGCAAAAGTGGTTTCCTGCACCAACACAAGTGCGAAAAGTGGTTTTTCAACACTAACACAAGTGCGAAAAGTGGTTTTTCAACACTAACACAAGTGCGAAAAGTGGTTTTTCAACACTAACACAAGTGCGAAAAGTGGTTTTTCCACACTAATACAAGTGCAAAAGTGGTTTCCTGCACCAACACAAGTGCGAAAAGTGGTTTTACAACACTAACACAAGTGCGAAAAGTGGCTTTTCAACACTAACACAAGTGCGAAAAGTGGTTTTTCCACACTAATACAAGTGCAAAAGTGGTTTCCTGCACCAACACAAGTGCAAAAAGTGGTTTTACAACACTAACACAAGTGCGAAAAGTGGCTTTTCAACACTAACACAAGTGCGAAAAGTGGTTTTTCCACACTAATACAAGTGCAAAAGTGGTTTCCTGCACCAACACAAGTGCGAAAAGTGGTTTTTCAACACTAACACAAGTGCGAAAAGTGGTTTTTCAACACCAACACAAGTGCGAAAAGTGGTTTTTCAACACTAACACAAGTGCGAAAAGTGTTTTTTCCACACTAATACAAGTGCAAAAGTGGTTTCCTGCACCAACACAAATGCGAAAAGTGGTTTTTCAACACTAACACAAGTGCGAAAAGTGGTTTTTCAACACTAACACAAGTGCGAAAAGTGGTTTTACAACACTAACACAAGTGCGAAAAGTTGTTTTTCAACACTAACACAAGTGTGAAAAGTGGTTTTTCCACACTAATACAAGTGCAAAAGTGGTTTCCTGCACCAACACAAGTGCGAAAAGTGGTTTTTCAACACTAACACAAATGCGAAAAGTGGCTTTTCAACACTAACACAAGAGCGAAAAGTGTTTTTTCCACACTAATACAAGTGCAAAAGTGGTTTCCTGCACCAACACAAATGCGAAAAGTGGTTTTTCAACACTAACACAAGTGCAAAAAGTGGTTTTACAACACTAACACAAGTGCGAAAAGTTGTTTTTCAACACTAACACAAGTGTGAAAAGTGGTTTTTCCACACTAATACAAGTGCAAAAGTGGTTTCCTGCACCAACACAAGTGCGAAAAGTGGTTTTTCAACACTAACACAAATGCGAAAAGTGGCTTTTCAACACTAACACAAGAGCGAAAAGTGTTTTTTCCACACTAATACAAGTGCAAAAGTGGTTTCCTGCACCAACACAAGTGCGAAAAGTGGTTTTTCAACACTAACACAAGTGCGATAAGTGGTTTTTCAACACTAACACAAGTGCAAAAAGTGGTTTTTCAACACTAACACAAGAGCGAAAAGTGTTTTTTCCACACTAATACAAGTGCAAAAGTGGTTTCCTGCACCAACACAAGTGCGAAAAGTGGTTTTTCAACACTAACACAAGTGCGATAAGTGGTTTTTCAACACTAACACAAGTGCGAAAAGTGGTTTTTCAACACTAACATAAGTGCGAAAAGTGATTTTTCCACACTAATACAAGTGCAAAAGTGGTTTCCTGCACCAACACAAGTGCGAAAAGTGGTTTTTCAACACTAACAAAAGTGCGAAAAGTGGTTTTTCAACACTATCACAAGTGCAAAAAGTCTTTATTCCACACTAATACAAGTGCAAAAGTGGTTTCCTGCACCAACACAAGTGCGAAAAGTGGTTTTTCAACACTAACACAAGTGCGAAAAGTGGCTTTTCAACACTAACACAAGTGCGAAAAGTGGTTTTTCCACACTAATACAAGTGCAAAAGTGGTTTCCTGCACCAACACAAGTGCGAAAAGTGGTTTTTCAACACTAACACAAGTGCGAAAAGTGATTTTTCAACACTAACGCAAGTGCGAAAAGTGGTTTTTCAACACTAACACAAGTGCGAAAAGTGTTTTTTCCACACTAATACAAGTGCAAAAGTGGTTTCCTGCACCAACACAAGTGCGAAAAGTGGTTTTTCAACACTAACACAAGTGCAAAAAGTGTTTTTTCCACACTAATACAAGTGCAAAAGTGGTTTCCTGCACCAACACAAGTGCGAAAAGTGGTTTTTCAACACTAACACAAGTGCGAAAAGTGGTTTTTCAACACTAACACAAGTGCGAAAAGTGGTTTTTCAACACTATCACAAGTGCAAAAAGTGTTTTTTCCACACTAATACAAGTGCAAAAGTGGTTTCCTGCACCAACACATGTGCGAAAAGTGGTTTTTCAACACTAACACAAGTGCGAAAAGTGGTTTTTCAACACTAACACAAGTGCGAAAAGTGGTTTTTCCACACTAATACAAGTGCAAAAGTGGTTTCCTGCACCAACACAAGTGCGAAAAGTGGTTTTTCAACACTAACACAAGTGCGAAAAGTGGTTTTTCAACACTAACACACGTGCAAAAAGTGGTTTTTCAACACTAACACAAGAGCGAAAAGTGTTTTTTCCACACTAATACAAGTGCAAAAGTGGTTTCCTGCACCAACACAAGTGCGAAAAGTGGTTTTTCAACACTAACACAAGTGCGAAAAGTGGTTTTTCAACACTAACACAAGTGCAAAAAGTGGTTTTTCAACACTAACACAAGAGCGAAAAGTGTTTTTTCCACACTAATACAAGTGCAAAAAGTGGTTTTTCAACACTAACACAAGAGCGAAAAGTGTTTTTTCCACACTAATACAAGTGCAAAAGTGGTTTCCTGCACCAACACAAGTGCGAAAAGTGGTTTTTCAACACTAACACAAGTGCGATAAGTGGTTTTTCCACACTAATACAAGTGCAAAAGTGGTTTCCTGCACCAACACAAGTGCAAAAAGTGGTTTTTCAACACTAACACAAGTGCGATAAGTGGTTTTTCAACACTAACACAAGTGCGAAAAGTGGTTTTTCAACACTAACAAAAGTGCGAAAAGTGGTTTTTCAACACTATCACAAGTGCAAAAAGTCTTTATTCCACACTAATACAAGTGCAAAAGTGGTTTCCTGCACCAACACAAGTGCGAAAAGTGGTTTTTCAACACTAACACAAGTGCGAAAAGTGGCTTTTCAACACTAACACAAGTGCGAAAAGTGGTTTTTCCACACTAATACAAGTGCAAAAGTGGTTTTACAACACTAACACAAGTGCGAAAAGTGGCTTTTCAACACTAACACAAGTGCAAAAAGTGGTTTTTCCACACTAATACAAGTGCAAAAGTGGTTTCCTGCACCAACACAAGTGCGAAAAGTGGTTTTTCAACACTAACACAAGTGCGAAAAGTGGTTTTTCAACACCAACACAAGTGCGAAAAGTGGTTTTTCAACACTAACACAAGTGCGAAAAGTGGTTTTTTAACACTATGACAAGTGCAAAAAGTGTTTTTTCCACACTCATACAAGTGCAAAAGTGGTTTCCTGCACCAACACAAGTGTGAAAAGTGGTTTTTCAACACTAACTCAAGTGCGAAAAGTGGTTTTTCAACACTAACACAAGTGCGAAAAGTGGATTTTCAACACTATCACAAGTGCAAAAAGTGTTTTTTCCACACTAATACAAGTGCAAAAGTGGTTTCCTGCACCAACACAAGTGCAAAAAGTGGTTTTTCAACACTAACACAAGTGCGAAAAGTGGTTTTTCAACACTATCACAAGTGCAAAAAGTGTTTTTCCACACTAATACAAGTGCAAAAGTGGTTTCCTGCTCCAACACAAGTGCAAAAAGTGGTTTTTCAACACTAACACAGGTGCGAAAAGTGGTTTTTCAACACTAACACAAGTGCGAAAAGTGGTTTTTCAACACTAACACAAGTGCGAAAAGTGGTTTTTCAACACTATCACAAGTGCAAAAAGTGTTTTTTCCACACTAATATAAGTGCAAAAGTGGTTTCCTGCACCAACACAAGTGCGAAAAGTGGTTTTTCAACACTAACACAAGTGCGAAAAGTGGTTTTTCAACACTACCACAAGTGCGATAAGTGGTTTTTCCACACTAATACAAGTGCAAAAGTGGTTTCCTGCACCAACACAAGTGCGAAAAGTGGATTTTCAACACTAACACAAGTGCGAAAAGTAGTTTTTCAACACTAACACAAGTGCAAAAAGTGGTTTTTCCACACTAATACAAGTGCAAAAGTGGTTTCCTGCACCAACACAAGTGCGAAAAGTGGTTTTTCAACACTATCACAAGTGCAAAAAGTGTTTTTTCCACACTAATACAAGTGCAAAAGTGGTTTCCTGCACCAACACATGTGCGAAAAGTGGTTTTTCAACACTAACACAAGTGCGAAAAGTGGTTTTTCAACACTAACACAAGTGCGAAAAGTGGTTTTTCCACACTAATACAAGTGCAAAAGTGGTTTCCTGCACCAACACAAGTGCGAAAAGTGGTTTTTCAACACTAACACAAGTGCGAAAAGTGGTTTTTCAACACTAACACAAGTGCAAAAAGTGGTTTTTCAACACTAACACAAGAGCGAAAAGTGTTTTTTCCACACTAATACAAGTGCAAAAGTGGTTTCCTGCACCAACACAAGTGCGAAAAGTGGTTTTTCAACACTAACACAAGTGCGATAAGTGGTTTTTCAACACTAACACAAGTGCGAAAAGTGGTTTTTCAACACTAACATAAGTGCGAAAAGTGATTTTTCCACACTAATACAAGTGCAAAAGTGGTTTCCTGCACCAACACAAGTGCGAAAAGTGGTTTTTCAACACTAACAAAAGTGCGAAAAGTGGTTTTTCAACACTATCACAAGTGCAAAAAGTCTTTATTCCACACTAATACAAGTGCAAAAGTGGTTTCCTGCACCAACACAAGTGCGAAAAGTGGTTTTTCAACACTAACACAAGTGCGAAAAGTGGCTTTTCAATACTAACACAAGTGCGAAAAGTGGTTTTTCCACACTAATACAAGTGCAAAATTGGTTTCCTGCACCAACACAAGTGCGAAAAGTGGTTTTTCAACACTAACACAAGTGCGAAAAGTGATTTTTCAACACTAACGCAAGTGCGAAAAGTGGTTTTTCAACACTAACACAAGTGCGAAAAGTGTTTTTTCCACACTAATACAAGTGCAAAAGTGGTTTCCTGCACCAACACAAGTGCGAAAAGTGGTTTTTCAACACTAACACAAGTGCGAAAAGTGTTTTTTCCACACTAATACAAGTGCAAAAGTGGTTTCCTGCACCAACACAAGTGCGAAAAGTGGTTTTTCAACACTAACACAAGTGCGAAAAGTGGTTTTTCAACACTAACACAAGTGCGAAAAGTGGTTTTTCAACACTATCACAAGTGCAAAAAGTGTTTTTTCCACACTAATACAAGTGCAAAAGTGGTTTCCTGCACCAACACATGTGCGAAAAGTGGTTTTTCAACACTAACACAAGTGCGAAAAGTGGTTTTTCAACACTAACACAAGTGCGAAAAGTGGTTTTTCCACACTAATACAAGTGCAAAAGTGGTTTCCTGCACCAACACAAGTGCGAAAAGTGGTTTTTCAACACTAACACAAGTGCGAAAAGTGGTTTTTCAACACTAACACAAGTGCAAAAAGTGGTTTTTCAACACTAACACAAGAGCGAAAAGTGTTTTTTCCACACTAATACAAGTGCAAAAGTGGTTTCCTGCACCAACACAAGTGCGAAAAGTGGTTTTTCAACACTAACACAAGTGCGAAAAGTGGTTTTTCAACACTAACACAAGTGCAAAAAGTGGTTTTTCAACACTAACACAAGAGCGAAAAGTGTTTTTTCCACACTAATACAAGTGCAAAAAGTGGTTTTTCAACACTAACACAAGAGCGAAAAGTGTTTTTTCCACACTAATACAAGTGCAAAAGTGGTTTCCTGCACCAACACTAGTGCGAAAAGTGGTTTTTCAACACTAACACAAGTGCGATAAGTGGTTTTTCAACACTAACACAAGTGCAAAAAGTGGTTTTTCAACACTAACACAAGAGCGAAAAGTGTTTTTTCCACACTAATACAAGTGCAAAAGTGGTTTCCTGCACCAACACAAGTGCGAAAAGTGGTTTTTCAACACTAACACAAGTGCGATAAGTGGTTTTTCAACACTAACACAAGTGCGAAAAGTGGTTTTTCAACACTAACATAAGTGCGAAAAGTGATTTTTCCACACTAATACAAGTGCAAAAGTGGTTTCCTGCACCAACACAAGTGCGAAAAGTGGTTTTTCAACACTAACAAAAGTGCGAAAAGTGGTTTTTCAACACTATCACAAGTGCAAAAAGTCTTTATTCCACACTAATACAAGTGCAAAAGTGGTTTCCTGCACCAACACAAGTGCGAAAAGTGGTTTTTCAACACTAACACAAGTGCGAAAAGTGGCTTTTCAACACTAACACAAGTGCGAAAAGTGGTTTTTCCACACTAATACAAGTGCAAAAGTGGTTTCCTGCACCAACACAAGTGCGAAAAGTGGTTTTTCAACACTAACACAAGTGCGAAAAGTGATTTTTCAACACTAACGCAAGTGCGAAAAGTGGTTTTTCAACACTAACACAAGTGCGAAAAGTGTTTTTTCCACACTAATACAAGTGCAAAAGTGGTTTCCTGCACCAACACAAGTGCGAAAAGTGGTTTTTCAACACTAACACAAGTGCAAAAAGTGTTTTTTCCACACTAATACAAGTGCAAAAGTGGTTTCCTGCACCAACACAAGTGCGAAAAGTGGTTTTTCAACACTAACACAAGTGCGAAAAGTGGTTTTTCAACACTAACACAAGTGCGAAAAGTGGTTTTTCAACACTATCACAAGTGCAAAAAGTGTTTTTTCCACACTAATACAAGTGCAAAAGTGGTTTCCTGCACCAACACATGTGCGAAAAGTGGTTTTTCAACACTAACACAAGTGCGAAAAGTGGTTTTTCAACACTAACACAAGTGCGAAAAGTGGTTTTTCCACACTAATACAAGTGCAAAAGTGGTTTCCTGCACCAACACAAGTGCGAAAAGTGGTTTTTCAACACTAACACAAGTGCGAAAAGTGGTTTTTCAACACTAACACACGTGCAAAAAGTGGTTTTTCAACACTAACACAAGAGCGAAAAGTGTTTTTTCCACACTAATACAAGTGCAAAAGTGGTTTCCTGCACCAACACAAGTGCGAAAAGTGGTTTTTCAACACTAACACAAGTGCGAAAAGTGGTTTTTCAACACTAACACAAGTGCAAAAAGTGGTTTTTCAACACTAACACAAGAGCGAAAAGTGTTTTTTCCACACTAATACAAGTGCAAAAAGTGGTTTTTCAACACTAACACAAGAGCGAAAAGTGTTTTTTCCACACTAATACAAGTGCAAAAGTGGTTTCCTGCACCAACACAAGTGCGAAAAGTGGTTTTTCAACACTAACACAAGTGCGATAAGTGGTTTTTCCACACTACTACAAGTGCAAAAGTGGTTTCCTGCACCAACACAAGTGCAAAAAGTGGTTTTTCAACACTAACACAAGTGCGATAAGTGGTTTTTCAACACTAACACAAGTGCGAAAAGTGGTTTTTCAACACTAACAAAAGTGCGAAAAGTGGTTTTTCAACACTATCACAAGTGCAAAAAGTCTTTATTCCACACTAATACAAGTGCAAAAGTGGTTTCCTGCACCAACACAAGTGCGAAAAGTGGTTTTTCAACACTAACACAAGTGCGAAAAGTGGCTTTTCAACACTAACACAAGTGCGAAAAGTGGTTTTTCCACACTAATACAAGTGCAAAAGTGGTTTTACAACACTAACACAAGTGCGAAAAGTGGCTTTTCAACACTAACACAAGTGCAAAAAGTGGTTTTTCCACACTAATACAAGTGCAAAAGTGGTTTCCTGCACCAACACAAGTGCGAAAAGTGGTTTTTCAACACTAACACAAGTGCGAAAAGTGGTTTTTCAACACCAACACAAGTGCGAAAAGTGGTTTTTCAACACTAACACAAGTGCGAAAAGTGGATTTCAACACTATCACAAGTGCAAAAAGTGTTTTTTCCACACTAATACAAGTGCAAAAGTGGTTTCCTGCACCAACACAAGTGCGAAAAGTGGTTTTTCAACACTAACTCAAGTGCGAAAAGTGGTTTTACAACACTAACACAAGTGCGAAAAGTGGATTTCAACACTATGACAAGTGCAAAAAGTGTTTTTTCCACACTCATACAAGTGCAAAAGTGGTTTCCTGCACCAACACAAGTGCGAAAAGTGGTTTTTCAACACTAACTCAAGTGCGAAAAGTGGTTTTACAACACTAACACAAGTGCGAAAAGTGGATTTCAACACTATCACAAGTGCAAAAAGTGTTTTTTCCACACTAATACAAGTGCAAAAGTGGTTTCCTGCACCAACACAAGTGCAAAAAGTGGTTTTTCAACACTAACACAAGTGCGAAAAGTGGTTTTTCAACACTATCACAAGTGCAAAAAGTGTTTTTCCACACTAATACAAGTGCAAAAGTGGTTTCCTGCTCCAACACAAGTGCAAAAAGTGGTTTTTCAACACTAACACAGGTGCGAAAAGTGGTTTTTCAACACTAACACAAGTGCGAAAAGTGGTTTTTCAACACTAACACAAGTGCGAAAAGTGGTTTTTCAACACTATCACAAGTGCAAAAAGTGTTTTTTCCACACTAATATAAGTGCAAAAGTGGTTTCCTGCACCAACACAAGTGCGAAAAGTGGTTTTTCAACACTAACACAAGTGCGAAAAGTGGTTTTTCAACACTACCACAAGTGCGATAAGTGGTTTTTCCACACTAATACAAGTGCAAAAGTGGTTTCCTGCACCAACACAAGTGCGAAAAGTGGATTTTCAACACTAACACAAGTGCGAAAAGTAGTTTTTCAACACTAACACAAGTGCAAAAAGTGGTTTTTCCACACTAATACAAGTGCAAAAGTGGTTTCCTGCACCAACACAAGTGCGAAAAGTGGTTTTTCAACACTATCACAAGTGCAAAAAGTGTTTTTTCCACACTAATACAAGTGCAAAAGTGGTTTCCTGCACCAACACATGTGCGAAAAGTGGTTTTTCAACACTAACACAAGTGCGAAAAGTGGTTTTTCAACACTAACACAAGTGCGAAAAGTGGTTTTTCCACACTAATACAAGTGCAAAAGTGGTTTCCTGCACCAACACAAGTGCGAAAAGTGGTTTTTCAACACTAACACAAGTGCGAAAAGTGGTTTTTCAACACTAACACAAGTGCAAAAAGTGGTTTTTCAACACTAGCACAAGAGCGAAAAGTGTTTTTTCCACACTAATACAAGTGCAAAAGTGGTTTCCTGCACCAACACAAGTGCGAAAAGTGGTTTTTCAACACTAACACAAGTGCGATAAGTGGTTTTTCAACACTAACACAAGTGCGAAAAGTGGTTTTTCAACACTAACATAAGTCCGAAAAGTGATTTTTCCACACTAATACAAGTGCAAAAGTGGTTTCCTGCACCAACACAAGTGCGAAAAGTGGTTTTTCAACACTAACAAAAGTGCGAAAAGTGGTTTTTCAACACTATCACAAGTGCAAAAAGTCTTTATTCCACACTAATACAAGTGCAAAAGTGGTTTCCTGCACCAACACAAGTGCGAAAAGTGGTTTTTCAACACTAACACAAGTGCGAAAAGTGGCTTTTCAATACTAACACAAGTGCGAAAAGTGGTTTTTTCCACACTAATACAAGTGCAAAAGTGGTTTCCTGCACCAACACAAGTGCGAAAAGTGGTTTTTCAACACTAACACAAGTGCGAAAAGTGATTTTTCAACACTAACGCAAGTGCGAAAAGTGGTTTTTCAACACTAACACAAGTGCGAAAAGTGTTTTTTCCACACTAATACAAGTGCAAAAGTGGTTTCCTGCACCAACACAAGTGCGAAAAGTGGTTTTTCAACACTAACACAAGTGCAAAAAGTGTTTTTTCCACACTAATACAAGTGCAAAAGTGGTTTCCTGCACCAACACAAGTGCGAAAAGTGGTTTTTCAACACTAACACAAGTGCGAAAAGTGGTTTTTCAACACTAACACAAGTGCGAAAAGTGGTTTTTCAACACTATCACAAGTGCAAAAAGTGTTTTTTCCACACTAATACAAGTGCAAAAGTGGTTTCCTGCACCAACACATGTGCGAAAAGTGGTTTTTCAACACTAACACAAGTGCGAAAAGTGGTTTTTCAACACTAACACAAGTGCGAAAAGTGGTTTTTCCACACTAATACAAGTGCAAAAGTGGTTTCCTGCACCAACACAAGTGCGAAAAGTGGTTTTTCAACACTAACACAAGTGCGAAAAGTGGTTTTTCAACACTAACACAAGTGCAAAAAGTGGTTTTTCAACACTAACACAAGAGCGAAAAGTGTTTTTTCCACACTAATACAAGTGCAAAAGTGGTTTCCTGCACCAACACAAGTGCGAAAAGTGGTTTTTCAACACTAACACAAGTGCGAAAAGTGGTTTTTCAACACTAACACAAGTGCAAAAAGTGGTTTTTCAACACTAACACAAGAGCGAAAAGTGTTTTTTCCACACTAATACAAGTGCAAAAAGTGGTTTTTCAACACTAACACAAGAGCGAAAAGTGTTTTTTCCACACTAATACAAGTGCAAAAGTGGTTTCCTGCACCAACACAAGTGCGAAAAGTGGTTTTTCAACACTAACACAAGTGCGATAAGTGGTTTTTCCACACTAATACAAGTGCAAAAGTGGTTTCCTGCACCAACACAAGTGCGAAAAGTGGTTTTTCAACACTAACACAAGTGCGAAAAGTGATTTTTCAACACTAACACAAGTGCGAAAAGTGGTTTTTCAACACTAACACAAGTGCGAAAAGTGGTTTTTCAACACTAACACAATTGCGAAAAGTGGTTTTTCAACACTAACACAAGTGCGAAAAGTGTTTTTTCCACACTAATACAAGTGCAAAAGTGGTTTCCTGCACCAACACAAGTGCGAAAAGTGGTTTTTCAACACTAACACAAGTGCGAAAAGTGGTTTTTCAACACTAACACAAGTGCGAAAAGTGGTTTTTCCACACTAATACAAGTGCAAAAGTGGTTTCCTGCACCAACACAAGTGCGAAAAGTGGTTTCCTGCACCAACACAAGTGCGAAAAGTGGTTTTTCAACACTAACACAAGTGCGATAAGTGGTTTTTCAACACTAACACAAGTGCGAAAAGTGGTTTTTCAACACTAACATAAGTGCGAAAAGTGATTTTTCCACACTAATACAAGTGCAAAAGTGGTTTCCTGCACCAACACAAGTGCGAAAAGTGGTTTTTCAACACTAACAAAAGTGCGAAAAGTGGTTTTTCAACACTATCACAAGTGCAAAAAGTCTTTATTCCACACTAATACAAGTGCAAAGTGCAAAAGTGGTTTCCTGCACCAACACAAGTGCGAAAAGTGGTTTTTCAACACTAACACAAGTGCGAAAAGTGGCTTTTCAACACTAACACAAGTGCGAAAAGTGGTTTTTCCACACTAATACAAGTGCAAAAGTGGTTTCCTGCACCAACACAAGTGCGAAAAGTGGTTTTTCAACACTAACACAAGTGCGAAAAGTGATTTTTCAACACTAATGCAAGTGCGAAAAGTGGTTTTTCAACACTAACACAAGTGCGAAAAGTGTTTTTTCCACACTAATACAAGTGCAAAAGTGGTTTCCTGCACCAACACAAGTGCGAAAAGTGGTTTTTCAACACTAACACAAGTGCGAAAAGTGTTTTTTCCACACTAATACAAGTGCAAAAGTGGTTTCCTGCACCAACACAAGTGCGAAAAGTGGTTTTTCAACACTAACACAAGTGCGAAAAGTGGTTTTTCAACACTAACACAAGTGCGAAAAGTGGTTTTTCAACACTATCACAAGTGCAAAAAGTGTTTTTTCCACACTAATACAAGTGCAAAAGTGGTTTCCTGCACCAACACATGTGCGAAAAGTGGTTTTTCAACACTAACACAAGTGCGAAAAGTGGTTTTTCAACACTAACACAAGTGCGAAAAGTGGTTTTTCCACACTAATACAAGTGCAAAAGTGGTTTCCTGCACCAACACAAGTGCGAAAAGTGGTTTTTCAACACTAACACAAGTGCGAAAAGTGGTTTTTCAACACTAACACAAGTGCAAAAAGTGGTTTTCAACACTAACACAAGTGCGAAAAGTGGTTTTTCCACACTAATACAAGTGCAAAAGTGGTTTCCTGCACCAACAAAAGTGCGAAAAGTGGTTTTTCAACACTAACACAAGTGCGAAAAGTGGTTTTTCAACACTAACACAAGTGCAAAAAGTGGTTTTTCAACACTAACACAAGAGCGAAAAGTGTTTTTTCCACACTAATACAAGTGCAAAAAGTGGTTTTTCAACACTAACACAAGAGCGAAAAGTGTTTTTTCCACACTAATACAAGTGCAAAAAGTGGTTTTTCAACACTAACATAAGTGCGAAAAGTGATTTTTCCACACTAATACAAGTGCAAAAGTGGTTTCCTGCACCAACACAAGTGCGAAAAGTGGTTTTTCAACACTAACAAAAGTGCGAAAAGTGGTTTTTCAACACTATCACAAGTGCAAAAAGTCTTTATTCCACACTAATACAAGTGCAAAGTGCAAAAGTGGTTTCCTGCACCAACACAAGTGCGAAAAGTGGTTTTTCAACACTAACACAAGTGCGAAAAGTGGCTTTTCAACACTAACACAAGTGCGAAAAGTGGTTTTTCCACACTAATACAAGTGCAAAAGTGGTTTCCTGCACCAACACAAGTGCGAAAAGTGGTTTTTCAACACTAACACAAGTGCGAAAAGTGATTTTTCAACACTAACGCAAGTGCGAAAAGTGGTTTTTCAACACTAACACAAGTGCGAAAAGTGTTTTTTCCACACTAATACAAGTGCAAAAGTGGTTTCCTGCACCAACACAAGTGCGAAAAGTGGTTTTTCAACACTAACACAAGTGCGAAAAGTGTTTTTTCCACACTAATACAAGTGCAAAAGTGGTTTCCTGCACCAACACAAGTGCGAAAAGTGGTTTTTCAACACTAACACAAGTGCGAAAAGTGGTTTTTCAACACTAACACAAGTGCGAAAAGTGGTTTTTCAACACTATCACAAGTGCAAAAAGTGTTTTTTCCACACTAATACAAGTGCAAAAGTGGTTTCCTGCACCAACACATGTGCGAAAAGTGGTTTTTCAACACTAACACAAGTGCGAAAAGTGGTTTTTCAACACTAACACAAGTGCGAAAAGTGGTTTTTCCACACTAATACAAGTGCAAAAGTGGTTTCCTGCACCAACACAAGTGCGAAAAGTGGTTTTTCAACACTAACACAAGTGCGAAAAGTGGTTTTTCAACACTAACACAAGTGCAAAAAGTGGTTTTCAACACTAACACAAGTGCGAAAAGTGGTTTTTCCACACTAATACAAGTGCAAAAGTGGTTTCCTGCACCAACACAAGTGCGAAAAGTGGTTTTTCAACACTAACACAAGTGCGAAAAGTGGTTTTTCAACACTAACACAAGTGCAAAAAGTGGTTTTTCAACACTAACACAAGAGCGAAAAGTGTTTTTTCCACACTAATACAAGTGCAAAAAGTGGTTTTTCAACACTAACACAAGAGCGAAAAGTGTTTTTTCCACACTAATACAAGTGCAAAAGTGGTTTCCTGCACCAACACAAGTGCGAAAAGTGGTTTTTCAACACTAACACAAGTGCGATAAGTGGTTTTTCCACACTAATACAAGTGCAAAAGTGGTTTCCTGCACCAACACAAGTGCGAAAAGTGGTTTTTCAACACTAACACAAGTGCGATAAGTGGTTTTTCAACACTAACACAAGTGCGAAAAGTGGTTTTTCAACACTAACAAAAGTGCGAAAAGTGGTTTTTCAACACTATCACAAGTGCAAAAAGTCTTTATTCCACACTAATACAAGTGCAAAAGTGGTTTCCTGCACCAACACAAGTGCGAAAAGTGGTTTTTCAACACTAACACAAGTGCGAAAAGTGGCTTTTCAACACTAACACAAGTGCGAAAAGTGGTTTTTCCACACTAATACAAGTGCAAAAGTGGTTTTACAACACTAACACAAGTGCGAAAAGTGGCTTTTCAACACTAACACAAGTGCGAAAAGTGGTTTTTCCACACTAATACAAGTGCAAAAGTGGTTTCCTGCACCAACACAAGTGCGAAAAGTGGTTTTTCAACACTAACACAAGTGCGAAAAGTGGTTTTTCAACACCAACACAAGTGCGAAAAGTGGTTTTTCAACACTAACACAAGTGCGAAAAGTGGTTTTTTAACACTATGACAAGTGCAAAAAGTGTTTTTTCCACACTCATACAAGTGCAAAAGTGGTTTCCTGCACCAACACAAGTGCGAAAAGTGGTTTTTCAACACTAACTCAAGTGCGAAAAGTGGTTTTTCAACACTAACACAAGTGCGAAAAGTGGATTTTCAACACTATCACAAGTGCAAAAAGTGTTTTTTCCACACTAATACAAGTGCAAAAGTGGTTTCCTGCACCAACACAAGTGCAAAAAGTGGTTTTTCAACACTAACACAAGTGCGAAAAGTGGTTTTTCAACACTATCACAAGTGCAAAAAGTGTTTTTCCACACTAATACAAGTGCAAAAGTGGTTTCCTGCTCCAACACAAGTGCAAAAAGTGGTTTTTCAACACTAACACAAGTGCGAAAAGTGGTTTTTCAACACTAACACAAGTGCGAAAAGTGGTTTTTCAACACTAACACAAGTGCGAAAAGTGGTTTTTCAACACTATCACAAGTGCAAAAAGTGTTTTTTCCACACTAATATAAGTGCAAAAGTGGTTTCCTGCACCAACACAAGTGCGAAAAGTGGTTTTTCAACACTAACACAAGTGCGAAAAGTGGTTTTTCAACACTACCACAAGTGCGATAAGTGGTTTTTCCACACTAATACAAGTGCAAAAGTGGTTTTCTGCACCAACACAAGTGCGAAAAGTGGATTTTCAACACTAACACAAGTGCGAAAAGTAGTTTTTCAACACTAACACAAGTGCGAAAAGTGGTTTTTCCACACTAATACAAGTGCAAAAGTGGTTTCCTGCACCAACACAAGTGCGAAAAGTGGTTTTTCAACACTAACACAAGTGCGAAAAGTGGTTTTTCAACACTAACACAAGTGCGAAAAGTGTTTTTGCCACACTAATACAAGTGCAAAAGTGGTTTCCTGCACCAACACAAGTGCGAAAAGTGGTTTTTCAACACTAACACAAGTGCGAAAAGTGGTTTTTTCACACTAATACAAGTGCAAAAGTGGTTTCCTGCACCAACACAAGTGCGAAAAGTGGTTTTTCAACACTAACACAAGTGCGAAAAGTGGTTTTTCAACACTAACACAAGTGCGAAAAGTGTTTTTTCCACACTAATACAAGTGCAAAAGTGGTTTCCTGCACCAACACAAGTGCGAAAAGTGGTATTTCAACACTAACACAAGTGCAAAAAGTGGTTTTTCAACACTATCACAAGTGCAAAAAGTGTTTTTTCCACACTAATACAAGTGCAAAAGTGGTTTCCTGCACCAACACAAGTGCGAAAAGTGGTTTTTCAACACTAACACAAGTGCGAAAAGTGGTTTTTCAACACTAACACAAGTGCGAAAAGTGGTTTTTCAACACTAACACAAGTGCGAAAAGTGGTTTTTCCACACTAATACAAGTGCAAAAGTGGTTTCCTGCACCAACACAAGTGCGAAAAGTGGTTTTACAACACTAACACAAGTGCGAAAAGTGGCTTTTCAACACTAACACAAATGCGAAAAGTGGTTTTTCCACACTAATACAAGTGCAAAAGTGGTTTCCTGCACCAACACAAGTGCAAAAGTGGTTTTACAACACTAACACAAGTGCGAAAAGTGGCTTTTCAACACTAACACAAGTGCGAAAAGTGGTTTTTCCACACTAATACAAGTGCAAAAGTGGTTTCCTGCACCAACACAAGTGCGAAAAGTGGTTTTTCAACACTAACACAAGTGCGAAAAGTGGTTTTTCAACACCAACACAAGTGCGAAAAGTGGTTTTTCAACACTAACACAAGTGCGAAAAGTGTTTTTTCCACACTAATACAAGTGCAAAAGTGGTTTCCTGCAAAAACACAAATGCGAAAAGTGGTTTTTCAACACTAACACAAGTGCAAAAAGTGGTTTTACAACACTAACACAAGTGCGAAAAGTTGTTTTTCAACACTAACACAAGTGTGAAAAGTGGTTTTTCCACACTAATACAAGTGCAAAAGTGGTTTCCTGCACCAACACAAGTGCGAAAAGTGGTTTTTCAACACTAACAAAAGTGCGAAAAGTGGTTTTTCAACACTATCACAAGTGCAAAAAGTCTTTATTCCACACTAATACAAGTGCAAAAGTGGTTTCCTGCACCAACACGAGTGCGAAAAGTGGTTTTTCAACACTAACACAAGTGCGAAAAGTGGCTTTTCAACACTAACACAAGTGCGAAAAGTGGTTTTTCCACACTAATACAAGTGCAAAAGTGGTTTCCTGCACCAACACAAGTGCGAAAAGTGGTTTTTCAACACTAACACAAGTGCGAAAAGTGGTTTTTCAACACTAACACAAGTGCGAAAAGTGGTTTTTCAACACTAACACAAGTGCGATAAGTGGTTTTTCAACACTAACACAAGTGCAAAAAGTGGTTTTTCAACACTAACACAAGAGCGAAAAGTGTTTTTTCCACACTAATACAAGTGCAAAAGTGGTTTCCTGCACCAACACAAGTGCGAAAAGTGGTTTTTCAACACTAACACAAGTGCGATAAGTGGTTTTTCAACACTAACACAAGTGCGAAAAGTGGTTTTTCAACACTAACATAAGTGCGAAAAGTGATTTTTCCACACTAATACAAGTGCAAAAGTGGTTTCCTGCACCAACACAAGTGCGAAAAGTGGTTTTTCAACACTAACAAAAGTGCGAAAAGTGGTTTTTCAACACTATCACAAGTGCAAAAAGTCTTTATTCCACACTAATACAAGTGCAAAAGTGGTTTCCTGCACCAACACAAGTGCGAAAAGTGGTTTTTCAACACTAACACAAGTGCGAAAAGTGGCTTTTCAACACTAACACAAGTGCGAAAAGTGGTTTTTCCACACTAATACAAGTGCAAAAGTGGTTTCCTGCACCAACACAAGTGCGAAAAGTGGTTTTTCAACACTAACACAAGTGCGAAAAGTGATTTTTCAACACTAACGCAAGTGCGAAAAGTGGTTTTTCAACACTAACACAAGTGCGAAAAGTGTTTTTTCCACACTAATACAAGTGCAAAAGTGGTTTCCTGCACCAACACAAGTGCGAAAAGTGGTTTTTCAACACTAACACAAGTGCAAAAAGTGTTTTTTCCACACTAATACAAGTGCAAAAGTGGTTTCCTGCACCAACACAAGTGCGAAAAGTGGTTTTTCAACACTAACACAAGTGCGAAAAGTGGTTTTTCAACACTAACACAAGTGCGAAAAGTGGTTTTTCAACACTATCACAAGTGCAAAAAGTGTTTTTTCCACACTAATACAAGTGCAAAAGTGGTTTCCTGCACCAACACATGTGCGAAAAGTGGTTTTTCAACACTAACACAAGTGCGAAAAGTGGTTTTTCAACACTAACACAAGTGCGAAAAGTGGTTTTTCCACACTAATACAAGTGCAAAAGTGGTTTCCTGCACCAACACAAGTGCGAAAAGTGGTTTTTCAACACTAACACAAGTGCGAAAAGTGGTTTTTCAACACTAACACACGTGCAAAAAGTGGTTTTTCAACACTAACACAAGAGCGAAAAGTGTTTTTTCCACACTAATACAAGTGCAAAAGTGGTTTCCTGCACCAACACAAGTGCGAAAAGTGGTTTTTCAACACTAACACAAGTGCGAAAAGTGGTTTTTCAACACTAACACAAGTGCAAAAAGTGGTTTTTCAACACTAACACAAGAGCGAAAAGTGTTTTTTCCACACTAATACAAGTGCAAAAAGTGGTTTTTCAACACTAACACAAGAGCGAAAAGTGTTTTTTCCACACTAATACAAGTGCAAAAGTGGTTTCCTGCACCAACACAAGTGCGAAAAGTGGTTTTTCAACACTAACACAAGTGCGATAAGTGGTTTTTCCACACTAATACAAGTGCAAAAGTGGTTTCCTGCACCAACACAAGTGCAAAAAGTGGTTTTTCAACACTAACACAAGTGCGATAAGTGGTTTTTCAACACTAACACAAGTGCGAAAAGTGGTTTTTCAACACTAACAAAAGTGCGAAAAGTGGTTTTTCAACACTATCACAAGTGCAAAAAGTCTTTATTCCACACTAATACAAGTGCAAAAGTGGTTTCCTGCACCAACACAAGTGCGAAAAGTGGTTTTTCAACACTAACACAAGTGCGAAAAGTGGCTTTTCAACACTAACACAAGTGCGAAAAGTGGTTTTTCCACACTAATACAAGTGCAAAAGTGGTTTTACAACACTAACACAAGTGCGAAAAGTGGCTTTTCAACACTAACACAAGTGCAAAAAGTGGTTTTTCCACACTAATACAAGTGCAAAAGTGGTTTCCTGCACCAACACAAGTGCGAAAAGTGGTTTTTCAACACTAACACAAGTGCGAAAAGTGGTTTTTCAACACCAACACAAGTGCGAAAAGTGGTTTTTCAACACTAACACAAGTGCGAAAAGTGGTTTTTTAACACTATGACAAGTGCAAAAAGTGTTTTTTCCACACTCATACAAGTGCAAAAGTGGTTTCCTGCACCAACACAAGTGCGAAAAGTGGTTTTTCAACACTAACTCAAGTGCGAAAAGTGGTTTTACAACACTAACACAAGTGCGAAAAGTGGATTTCAACACTATCACAAGTGCAAAAAGTGTTTTTTCCACACTAATACAAGTGCAAAAGTGGTTTCCTGCACCAACACAAGTGCAAAAAGTGGTTTTTCAACACTAACACAAGTGCGAAAAGTGGTTTTTCAACACTATCACAAGTGCAAAAAGTGTTTTTCCACACTAATACAAGTGCAAAAGTGGTTTCCTGCTCCAACACAAGTGCAAAAAGTGGTTTTTCAACACTAACACAGGTGCGAAAAGTGGTTTTTCAACACTAACACAAGTGCGAAAAGTGGTTTTTCAACACTAACACAAGTGCGAAAAGTGGTTTTTCAACACTATCACAAGTGCAAAAAGTGTTTTTTCCACACTAATATAAGTGCAAAAGTGGTTTCCTGCACCAACACAAGTGCGAAAAGTGGTTTTTCAACACTAACACAAGTGCGAAAAGTGGTTTTTCAACACTACCACAAGTGCGATAAGTGGTTTTTCCACACTAATACAAGTGCAAAAGTGGTTTCCTGCACCAACACAAGTGCGAAAAGTGGATTTTCAACACTAACACAAGTGCGAAAAGTAGTTTTTCAACACTAACACAAGTGCAAAAAGTGGTTTTTCCACACTAATACAAGTGCAAAAGTGGTTTCCTGCACCAACACAAGTGCGAAAAGTGGTTTTTCAACACTATCACAAGTGCAAAAAGTGTTTTTTCCACACTAATACAAGTGCAAAAGTGGTTTCCTGCACCAACACATGTGCGAAAAGTGGTTTTTCAACACTAACACAAGTGCGAAAAGTGGTTTTTCAACACTAACACAAGTGCGAAAAGTTGTTTTTCCACAATAATACAAGTGCAAAAGTGGTTTCCTGCACCAACACAAGTGCGAAAAGTGGTTTTTCAACACTAACACAAGTGCGAAAAGTGGTTTTTCAACACTAACACAAGTGCAAAAAGTGGTTTTTCAACACTAACACAAGAGCGAAAAGTGTTTTTTCCACACTAATACAAGTGCAAAAGTGGTTTCCTGCACCAACACAAGTGCGAAAAGTGGTTTTTCAACACTAACACAAGTGCGATAAGTGGTTTTTCAACACTAACACAAGTGCGAAAAGTGGTTTTTCAACACTAACATAAGTCCGAAAAGTGATTTTTCCACACTAATACAAGTGCAAAAGTGGTTTCCTGCACCAACACAAGTGCGAAAAGTGGTTTTTCAACACTAACAAAAGTGCGAAAAGTGGTTTTTCAACACTATCACAAGTGCAAAAAGTCTTTATTCCACACTAATACAAGTGCAAAAGTGGTTTCCTGCACCAACACAAGTGCGAAAAGTGGTTTTTCAACACTAACACAAGTGCGAAAAGTGGCTTTTCAATACTAACACAAGTGCGAAAAGTGGTTTTTTCCACACTAATACAAGTGCAAAAGTGGTTTCCTGCACCAACACAAGTGCGAAAAGTGGTTTTTCAACACTAACACAAGTGCGAAAAGTGATTTTTCAACACTAACGCAAGTGCGAAAAGTGGTTTTTCAACACTAACACAAGTGCGAAAAGTGTTTTTTCCACACTAATACAAGTGCAAAAGTGGTTTCCTGCACCAACACAAGTGCGAAAAGTGGTTTTTCAACACTAACACAAGTGCAAAAAGTGTTTTTTCCACACTAATACAAGTGCAAAAGTGGTTTCCTGCACCAACACAAGTGCGAAAAGTGGTTTTTCAACACTAACACAAGTGCGAAAAGTGGTTTTTCAACACTAACACAAGTGCGAAAAGTGGTTTTTCAACACTATCACAAGTGCAAAAAGTGTTTTTTCCACACTAATACAAGTGCAAAAGTGGTTTCCTGCACCAACACATGTGCGAAAAGTGGTTTTTCAACACTAACACAAGTGCGAAAAGTGGTTTTTCAACACTAACACAAGTGCGAAAAGTGGTTTTTCCACACTAATACAAGTGCAAAAGTGGTTTCCTGCACCAACACAAGTGCGAAAAGTGGTTTTTCAACACTAACACAAGTGCGAAAAGTGGTTTTTCAACACTAACACAAGTGCAAAAAGTGGTTTTTCAACACTAACACAAGAGCGAAAAGTGTTTTTTCCACACTAATACAAGTGCAAAAGTGGTTTCCTGCACCAACACAAGTGCGAAAAGTGGTTTTTCAACACTAACACAAGTGCGAAAAGTGGTTTTTCAACACTAACACAAGTGCAAAAAGTGGTTTTTCAACACTAACACAAGAGCGAAAAGTGTTTTTTCCACACTAATACAAGTGCAAAAAGTGGTTTTTCAACACTAACACAAGAGCGAAAAGTGTTTTTTCCACACTAATACAAGTGCAAAAGTGGTTTCCTGCACCAACACAAGTGCGAAAAGTGGTTTTTCAACACTAACACAAGTGCGATAAGTGGTTTTTCCACACTAATACAAGTGCAAAAGTGGTTTCCTGCACCAACACAAGTGCGAAAAGTGGTTTTTCAACACTAACACAAGTGCGAAAAGTGATTTTTCAACACTAACACAAGTGCGAAAAGTGGTTTTTCAACACTAACACAAGTGCGAAAAGTGGTTTTTCAACACTAACACAATTGCGAAAAGTGGTTTTTCAACACTAACACAAGTGCGAAAAGTGTTTTTTCCACACTAATACAAGTGCAAAAGTGGTTTCCTGCACCAACACAAGTGCGAAAAGTGGTTTTTCAACACTAACACAAGTGCGAAAAGTGGTTTTTCAACACTAACACAAGTGCGAAAAGTGGTTTTTCCACACTAATACAAGTGCAAAAGTGGTTTCCTGCACCAACACAAGTGCGAAAAGTGGTTTCCTGCACCAACACAAGTGCGAAAAGTGGTTTTTCAACACTAACACAAGTGCGATAAGTGGTTTTTCAACACTAACACAAGTGCGAAAAGTGGTTTTTCAACACTAACATAAGTGCGAAAAGTGATTTTTCCACACTAATACAAGTGCAAAAGTGGTTTCCTGCACCAACACAAGTGCGAAAAGTGGTTTTTCAACACTAACAAAAGTGCGAAAAGTGGTTTTTCAACACTATCACAAGTGCAAAAAGTCTTTATTCCACACTAATACAAGTGCAAAGTGCAAAAGTGGTTTCCTGCACCAACACAAGTGCGAAAAGTGGTTTTTCAACACTAACACAAGTGCGAAAAGTGGCTTTTCAACACTAACACAAGTGCGAAAAGTGGTTTTTCCACACTAATACAAGTGCAAAAGTGGTTTCCTGCACCAACACAAGTGCGAAAAGTGGTTTTTCAACACTAACACAAGTGCGAAAAGTGATTTTTCAACACTAACGCAAGTGCGAAAAGTGGTTTTTCAACACTAACACAAGTGTGAAAAGTGGTTTTTCCACACTAATACAAGTGCAAAAGTGGTTTCCTGCACCAACACAAGTGCGAAAAGTGGTTTTTCAACACTAACAAAAGTGCGAAAAGTGGTTTTTCAACACTATCACAAGTGCAAAAAGTCTTTATTCCACACTAATACAAGTGCAAAAGTGGTTTCCTGCACCAACACGAGTGCGAAAAGTGGTTTTTCAACACTAACACAAGTGCGAAAAGTGGCTTTTCAACACTAACACAAGTGCGAAAAGTGGTTTTTCCACACTAATACAAGTGCAAAAGTGGTTTCCTGCACCAACACAAGTGCGAAAAGTGGTTTTTCAACACTAACACAAGTGCGAAAAGTGGTTTTTCAACACTAACACAAGTGCGAAAAGTGGTTTTTCAACACTAACACAAGTGCGATAAGTGGTTTTTCAACACTAACACAAGTGCAAAAAGTGGTTTTTCAACACTAACACAAGAGCGAAAAGTGTTTTTTCCACACTAATACAAGTGCAAAAGTGGTTTCCTGCACCAACACAAGTGCGAAAAGTGGTTTTTCAACACTAACACAAGTGCGATAAGTGGTTTTTCAACACTAACACAAGTGCGAAAAGTGGTTTTTCAACACTAACATAAGTGCGAAAAGTGATTTTTCCACACTAATACAAGTGCAAAAGTGGTTTCCTGCACCAACACAAGTGCGAAAAGTGGTTTTTCAACACTAACAAAAGTGCGAAAAGTGGTTTTTCAACACTATCACAAGTGCAAAAAGTCTTTATTCCACACTAATACAAGTGCAAAAGTGGTTTCCTGCACCAACACAAGTGCGAAAAGTGGTTTTTCAACACTAACACAAGTGCGAAAAGTGGCTTTTCAACACTAACACAAGTGCGAAAAGTGGTTTTTCCACACTAATACAAGTGCAAAAGTGGTTTCCTGCACCAACACAAGTGCGAAAAGTGGTTTTTCAACACTAACACAAGTGCGAAAAGTGATTTTTCAACACTAACGCAAGTGCGAAAAGTGGTTTTTCAACACTAACACAAGTGCGAAAAGTGTTTTTTCCACACTAATACAAGTGCAAAAGTGGTTTCCTGCACCAACACAAGTGCGAAAAGTGGTTTTTCAACACTAACACAAGTGCAAAAAGTGTTTTTTCCACACTAATACAAGTGCAAAAGTGGTTTCCTGCACCAACACAAGTGCGAAAAGTGGTTTTTCAACACTAACACAAGTGCGAAAAGTGGTTTTTCAACACTAACACAAGTGCGAAAAGTGGTTTTTCAACACTATCACAAGTGCAAAAAGTGTTTTTTCCACACTAATACAAGTGCAAAAGTGGTTTCCTGCACCAACACATGTGCGAAAAGTGGTTTTTCAACACTAACACAAGTGCGAAAAGTGGTTTTTCAACACTAACACAAGTGCGAAAAGTGGTTTTTCCACACTAATACAAGTGCAAAAGTGGTTTCCTGCACCAACACAAGTGCGAAAAGTGGTTTTTCAACACTAACACAAGTGCGAAAAGTGGTTTTTCAACACTAACACACGTGCAAAAAGTGGTTTTTCAACACTAACACAAGAGCGAAAAGTGTTTTTTCCACACTAATACAAGTGCAAAAGTGGTTTCCTGCACCAACACAAGTGCGAAAAGTGGTTTTTCAACACTAACACAAGTGCGAAAAGTGGTTTTTCAACACTAACACAAGTGCAAAAAGTGGTTTTTCAACACTAACACAAGAGCGAAAAGTGTTTTTTCCACACTAATACAAGTGCAAAAAGTGGTTTTTCAACACTAACACAAGAGCGAAAAGTGTTTTTTCCACACTAATACAAGTGCAAAAGTGGTTTCCTGCACCAACACAAGTGCGAAAAGTGGTTTTTCAACACTAACACAAGTGCGATAAGTGGTTTTTCCACACTAATACAAGTGCAAAAGTGGTTTCCTGCACCAACACAAGTGCAAAAAGTGGTTTTTCAACACTAACACAAGTGCGATAAGTGGTTTTTCAACACTAACACAAGTGCGAAAAGTGGTTTTTCAACACTAACAAAAGTGCGAAAAGTGGTTTTTCAACACTATCACAAGTGCAAAAAGTCTTTATTCCACACTAATACAAGTGCAAAAGTGGTTTCCTGCACCAACACAAGTGCGAAAAGTGGTTTTTCAACACTAACACAAGTGCGAAAAGTGGCTTTTCAATACTAACACAAGTGCGAAAAGTGGTTTTTCCACACTAATACAAGTGCAAAAGTGGTTTTACAACACTAACACAAGTGCGAAAAGTGGCTTTTCAACACTAACACAAGTGCAAAAAGTGGTTTTTCCACACTAATACAAGTGCAAAAGTGGTTTCCTGCACCAACACAAGTGCGAAAAGTGGTTTTTCAACACTAACACAAGTGCGAAAAGTGGTTTTTCAACACCAACACAAGTGCGAAAAGTGGTTTTTCAACACTAACACAAGTGCGAAAAGTGGTTTTTTAACACTATGACAAGTGCAAAAAGTGTTTTTTCCACACTCATACAAGTGCAAAAGTGGTTTCCTGCACCAACACAAGTGCGAAAAGTGCTTTTTCAACACTAACTCAAGTGCGAAAAGTGGTTTTACAACACTAACACAAGTGCGAAAAGTGGATTTCAACACTATCACAAGTGCAAAAAGTGTTTTTTCCACACTAATACAAGTGCAAAAGTGGTTTCCTGCACCAACACAAGTGCAAAAAGTGGTTTTTCAACACTAACACAAGTGCGAAAAGTGGTTTTTCAACACTATCACAAGTGCAAAAAGTGTTTTTCCACACTAATACAAGTGCAAAAGTGGTTTCCTGCTCCAACACAAGTGCAAAAAGTGGTTTTTCAACACTAACACAGGTGCGAAAAGTGGTTTTTCAACACTAACACAAGTGCGAAAAGTGGTTTTTCAACACTAACACAAGTGCGAAAAGTGGTTTTTCAACACTATCACAAGTGCAAAAAGTGTTTTTTCCACACTAATATAAGTGCAAAAGTGGTTTCCTGCACCAACACAAGTGCGAAAAGTGGTTTTTCAACACTAACACAAGTGCGAAAAGTGGTTTTTCAACACTACCACAAGTGCGATAAGTGGTTTTTCCACACTAATACAAGTGCAAAAGTGGTTTCCTGCACCAACACAAGTGCGAAAAGTGGATTTTCAACACTAACACAAGTGCGAAAAGTAGTTTTTCAACACTAACACAAGTGCAAAAAGTGGTTTTTCCACACTAATACAAGTGCAAAAGTGGTTTCCTGCACCAACACAAGTGCGAAAAGTGGTTTTTCAACACTATCACAAGTGCAAAAAGTGTTTTTTCCACACTAATACAAGTGCAAAAGTGGTTTCCTGCACCAACACATGTGCGAAAAGTGGTTTTTCAACACTAACACAAGTGCGAAAAGTGGTTTTTCAACACTAACACAAGTGCGAAAAGTTGTTTTTCCACAATAATACAAGTGCAAAAGTGGTTTCCTGCACCAACACAAGTGCGAAAAGTGGTTTTTCAACACTAACACAAGTGCGAAAAGTGGTTTTTCAACACTAACACAAGTGCAAAAAGTGGTTTTTCAACACTAACACAAGAGCGAAAAGTGTTTTTTCCACACTAATACAAGTGCAAAAGTGGTTTCCTGCACCAACACAAGTGCGAAAAGTGGTTTTTCAACACTAACACAAGTGCGATAAGTGGTTTTTCAACACTAACACAAGTGCGAAAAGTGGTTTTTCAACACTAACATAAGTCCGAAAAGTGATTTTTCCACACTAATACAAGTGCAAAAGTGGTTTCCTGCACCAACACAAGTGCGAAAAGTGGTTTTTCAACACTAACAAAAGTGCGAAAAGTGGTTTTTCAACACTATCACAAGTGCAAAAAGTCTTTATTCCACACTAATACAAGTGCAAAAGTGGTTTCCTGCACCAACACAAGTGCGAAAAGTGGTTTTTCAACACTAACACAAGTGCGAAAAGTGGCTTTTCAATACTAACACAAGTGCGAAAAGTGGTTTTTTCCACACTAATACAAGTGCAAAAGTGGTTTCCTGCACCAACACAAGTGCGAAAAGTGGTTTTTCAACACTAACACAAGTGCGAAAAGTGATTTTTCAACACTAACGCAAGTGCGAAAAGTGGTTTTTCAACACTAACACAAGTGCGAAAAGTGTTTTTTCCACACTAATACAAGTGCAAAAGTGGTTTCCTGCACCAACACAAGTGCGAAAAGTGGTTTTTCAACACTAACACAAGTGCAAAAAGTGTTTTTTCCACACTAATACAAGTGCAAAAGTGGTTTCCTGCACCAACACAAGTGCGAAAAGTGGTTTTTCAACACTAACACAAGTGCGAAAAGTGGTTTTTCAACACTAACACAAGTGCGAAAAGTGGTTTTTCAACACTATCACAAGTGCAAAAAGTGTTTTTTCCACACTAATACAAGTGCAAAAGTGGTTTCCTGCACCAACACATGTGCGAAAAGTGGTTTTTCAACACTAACACAAGTGCGAAAAGTGGTTTTTCAACACTAACACAAGTGCGAAAAGTGGTTTTTCCACACTAATACAAGTGCAAAAGTGGTTTCCTGCACCAACACAAGTGCGAAAAGTGGTTTTTCAACACTAACACAAGTGCGAAAAGTGGTTTTTCAACACTAACACAAGTGCAAAAAGTGGTTTTTCAACACTAACACAAGAGCGAAAAGTGTTTTTTCCACACTAATACAAGTGCAAAAGTGGTTTCCTGCACCAACACAAGTGCGAAAAGTGGTTTTTCAACACTAACACAAGTGCGAAAAGTGGTTTTTCAACACTAACACAAGTGCAAAAAGTGGTTTTTCAACACTAACACAAGAGCGAAAAGTGTTTTTTCCACACTAATACAAGTGCAAAAAGTGGTTTTTCAACACTAACACAAGAGCGAAAAGTGTTTTTTCCACACTAATACAAGTGCAAAAGTGGTTTCCTGCACCAACACAAGTGCGAAAAGTGGTTTTTCAACACTAACACAAGTGCGATAAGTGGTTTTTCCACACTAATACAAGTGCAAAAGTGGTTTCCTGCACCAACACAAGTGCGAAAAGTGGTTTTTCAACACTAACACAAGTGCGAAAAGTGATTTTTCAACACTAACACAAGTGCGAAAAGTGGTTTTTCAACACTAACACAAGTGCGAAAAGTGGTTTTTCAACACTAACACAATTGCGAAAAGTGGTTTTTCAACACTAACACAAGTGCGAAAAGTGTTTTTTCCACACTAATACAAGTGCAAAAGTGGTTTCCTGCACCAACACAAGTGCGAAAAGTGGTTTTTCAACACTAACACAAGTGCGAAAAGTGGTTTTTCAACACTAACACAAGTGCGAAAAGTGGTTTTTCCACACTAATACAAGTGCAAAAGTGGTTTCCTGCACCAACACAAGTGCGAAAAGTGGTTTCCTGCACCAACACAAGTGCGAAAAGTGGTTTTTCAACACTAACACAAGTGCGATAAGTGGTTTTTCAACACTAACACAAGTGCGAAAAGTGGTTTTTCAACACTAACATAAGTGCGAAAAGTGATTTTTCCACACTAATACAAGTGCAAAAGTGGTTTCCTGCACCAACACAAGTGCGAAAAGTGGTTTTTCAACACTAACAAAAGTGCGAAAAGTGGTTTTTCAACACTATCACAAGTGCAAAAAGTCTTTATTCCACACTAATACAAGTGCAAAGTGCAAAAGTGGTTTCCTGCACCAACACAAGTGCGAAAAGTGGTTTTTCAACACTAACACAAGTGCGAAAAGTGGCTTTTCAACACTAACACAAGTGCGAAAAGTGGTTTTTCCACACTAATACTAGTGCAAAAGTGGTTTCCTGCACCAACACAAGTGCGAAAAGTGGTTTTTCAACACTAACACAAGTGCGAAAAGTGATTTTTCAACACTAACGCAAGTGCGAAAAGTGGTTTTTCAACACTAACACAAGTGCGAAAAGTGTTTTTTCCACACTAATACAAGTGCAAAAGTGGTTTCCTGCACCAACACAAGTGCGAAAAGTGGTTTTTCAACACTAACACAAGTGCGAAAAGTGTTTTTTCCACACTAATACAAGTGCAAAAGTGGTTTCCTGCACCAACACAAGTGCGAAAAGTGGTTTTTCAACACTAACACAAGTGCGAAAAGTGGTTTTTCAACACTAACACAAGTGCGAAAAGTGGTTTTTCAACACTATCACAAGTGCAAAAAGTGTTTTTTCCACACTAATACAAGTGCAAAAGTGGTTTCCTGCACCAACACATGTGCGAAAAGTGGTTTTTCAACACTAACACAAGTGCGAAAAGTGGTTTTTCAACACTAACACAAGTGCGAAAAGTGGTTTTTCCACACTAATACAAGTGCAAAATTGGTTTCCTGCACCAACACAAGTGCGAAAAGTGGTTTTTCAACACTAACACAAGTGCGAAAAGTGGTTTTTCAACACTAACACAAGTGCAAAAAGTGGTTTTCAACACTAACACAAGTGCGAAAAGTGGTTTTTCCACACTAATACAAGTGCAAAAGTGGTTTCCTGCACCAACACAAGTGCGAAAAGTGGTTTTTCAACACTAACACAAGTGCGAAAAGTGGTTTTTCAACACTAACACAAGTGCAAAAAGTGGTTTTTCAACACTAACACAAGAGCGAAAAGTGTTTTTTCCACACTAATACAAGTGCAAAAAGTGGTTTTTCAACACTAACACAAGAGCGAAAAGTGTTTTTTCCACACTAATACAAGTGCAAAAGTGGTTTCCTGCACCAACACAAGTGCGAAAAGTGGTTTTTCAACACTAACACAAGTGCGATAAGTGGTTTTTCCACACTAATACAAGTGCAAAAGTGGTTTCCTGCACCAACACAAGTGCGAAAAGTGGTTTTTCAACACTAACACAAGTGCGATAAGTGGTTTTTCAACACTAACACAAGTGCGAAAAGTGGTTTTTCAACACTAACAAAAGTGCGAAAAGTGGTTTTTCAACACTATCACAAGTGCAAAAAGTCTTTATTCCACACTAATACAAGTGCAAAAGTGGTTTCCTGCACCAACACAAGTGCGAAAAGTGGTTTTTCAACACTAACACAAGTGCGAAAAGTGGCTTTTCAACACTAACACAAGTGCGAAAAGTGGTTTTCCACACTAATACAAGTGCAAAAGTGGTTTTACAACACTAACACAAGTGCGAAAAGTGGCTTTTCAACACTAACACAAGTGCAAAAAGTGGTTTTTCCACACTAATACAAGTGCAAAAGTGGTTTCCTGCACCAACACAAGTGCGAAAAGTGGTTTTTCAACACTAACACAAGTGCGAAAAGTGGTTTTTCAACACCAACACAAGTGCGAAAAGTGGTTTTTCAACACTAACACAAGTGCGAAAAGTGGTTTTTTAACACTATGACAAGTGCAAAAAGTGTTTTTTCCACACTCATACAAGTGCAAAAGTGGTTTCCTGCACCAACACAAGTGCGAAAAGTGGTTTTTCAACACTAACTCAAGTGCGAAAAGTGGTTTTTCAACACTAACACAAGTGCGAAAAGTGGATTTTCAACACTATCACAAGTGCAAAAAGTGTTTTTTCCACACTAATACAAGTGCAAAAGTGGTTTCCTGCACCAACACAAGTGCAAAAAGTGGTTTTTCAACACTAACACAAGTGCGAAAAGTGGTTTTTCAACACTATCACAAGTGCAAAAAGTGTTTTTCCACACTAATACAAGTGCAAAAGTGGTTTCCTGCTCCAACACAAGTGCAAAAAGTGGTTTTTCAACACTAACACAAGTGCGAAAAGTGGTTTTTCAACACTAACACAAGTGCGAAAAGTGGTTTTTCAACACTAACACAAGTGCGAAAAGTGGTTTTTCAACACTATCACAAGTGCAAAAAGTGTTTTTTCCACACTAATATAAGTGCAAAAGTGGTTTCCTGCACCAACACAAGTGCGAAAAGTGGTTTTTCAACACTAACACAAGTGCGAAAAGTGGTTTTTCAACACTACCACAAGTGCGATAAGTGGTTTTTCCACACTAATACAAGTGCAAAAGTGGTTTTCTGCACCAACACAAGTGCGAAAAGTGGATTTTCAACACTAACACAAGTGCGAAAAGTAGTTTTTCAACACTAACACAAGTGCGAAAAGTGGTTTTTCCACACTAATACAAGTGCAAAAGTGGTTTCCTGCACCAACACAAGTGCGAAAAGTGGTTTTTCAACACTAACACAAGTGCGAAAAGTGGTTTTTCAACACTAACACAAGTGCGAAAAGTGTTTTTGCCACACTAATACAAGTGCAAAAGTGGTTTCCTGCACCAACACAAGTGCGAAAAGTGGTTTTTCAACACTAACACAAGTGCGAAAAGTGGTTTTTTCACACTAATACAAGTGCAAAAGTGGTTTCCTGCACCAACACAAGTGCGAAAAGTGGTTTTTCAACACTAACACAAGTGCGAAAAGTGGTTTTTCAACACTAACACAAGTGCGAAAAGTGTTTTTTCCACACTAATACAAGTGCAAAAGTGGTTTCCTGCACCAACACAAGTGCGAAAAGTGGTATTTCAACACTAACACAAGTGCAAAAAGTGGTTTTTCAACACTATCACAAGTGCAAAAAGTGTTTTTTCCACACTAATACAAGTGCAAAAGTGGTTTCCTGCACCAACACAAGTGCGAAAAGTGGTTTTTCAACACTAACACAAGTGCGAAAAGTGGTTTTTCAACACTAACACAAGTGCGAAAAGTGGTTTTTCAACACTAACACAAGTGCGAAAAGTGGTTTTTCCACACTAATACAAGTGCAAAAGTGGTTTCCTGCACCAACACAAGTGCGAAAAGTGGTTTTACAACACTAACACAAGTGCGAAAAGTGGCTTTTCAACACTAACACAAATGCGAAAAGTGGTTTTTCCACACTAATACAAGTGCAAAAGTGGTTTCCTGCACCAACACAAGTGCAAAAGTGGTTTTACAACACTAACACAAGTGCGAAAAGTGGCTTTTCAACACTAACACAAGTGCGAAAAGTGGTTTTTCCACACTAATACAAGTGCAAAAGTGGTTTCCTGCACCAACACAAGTGCGAAAAGTGGTTTTTCAACACTAACACAAGTGCGAAAAGTGGTTTTTCAACACCAACACAAGTGCGAAAAGTGGTTTTTCAACACTAACACAAGTGCGAAAAGTGTTTTTTCCACACTAATACAAGTGCAAAAGTGGTTTCCTGCAAAAACACAAATGCGAAAAGTGGTTTTTCAACACTAACACAAGTGCAAAAAGTGGTTTTACAACACTAACACAAGTGCGAAAAGTTGTTTTTCAACACTAACACAAGTGTGAAAAGTGGTTTTTCCACACTAATACAAGTGCAAAAGTGGTTTCCTGCACCAACACAAGTGCGAAAAGTGGTTTTTCAACACTAACAAAAGTGCGAAAAGTGGTTTTTCAACACTATCACAAGTGCAAAAAGTCTTTATTCCACACTAATACAAGTGCAAAAGTGGTTTCCTGCACCAACACGAGTGCGAAAAGTGGTTTTTCAACACTAACACAAGTGCGAAAAGTGGCTTTTCAACACTAACACAAGTGCGAAAAGTGGTTTTTCCACACTAATACAAGTGCAAAAGTGGTTTCCTGCACCAACACAAGTGCGAAAAGTGGTTTTTCAACACTAACACAAGTGCGAAAAGTGGTTTTTCAACACTAACACAAGTGCGAAAAGTGGTTTTTCAACACTAACACAAGTGCGAAAAGTGTTTTTTCCACACTAATACAAGTGCAAAAGTGGTTTCCTGCACCAACACAAGTGCGAAAAGTGGTTTTTCAACACTAACACAAGTGCGAAAAGTGGTTTTTCAACACTATGACAAGTGCAAAAAGTGTTTTTTCCACACTCATACAAGTGCAAAAGTGGTTTCCTGCACCAACACAAGTGCGAAAAGTGGTTTTTCAACACTAACTCAAGTGCGAAAAGTGGTTTTTCAACACTAACACAAGTGCGAAAAGTGGTTTTTCAACACTATCACAAGTGCCAAAAGTGTTTTTTCCACACTAATACAAGTGCAAAAGTGGTTTCCTGCACCAACACAAGTGCGAAAAGTGGTTTTTCAACACTAACACAAATGCGAAAAGTGGTTTTCCAACACTAACACAAGTGCGAAAAGTGGTTTTTCCACACTAATACAAGTGCAATAGTGGTTTCCTGCACCAACACAAGTGCGAAAAGTGGTTTTTCAACACTATCAAAAGTGCAAAAAGTGTTTTTTCCACACTAATACAAGTGCAAAAGTGGTTTCCTGCACCAACACAAGTGCGAAAAGTGGTTTTTCAACACTAACACAAGTGCGAAAAGTGGTTTTTCAACACTAACACAATTGCGAAAAGTGGTTTTTCAACACTAACACAAGTGCGAAAAGTGTTTTTTCCACACTAATACAAGTGCAAAAGTGGTTTCCTGCACCAACACAAGTCGAAAATTGTTTTTTCAACACTAACACAGGTGCGAAAAGTGGTTTTTCAACACTAACACAAGTGCGAAAAGTGGTTTTTTCACACTAATACAAGTGCGAAAAGTGGTTTTTCAACACTAAAACAAGTGCGAAAAGTGGTTTTTCCACACTAATACAAGTGCAAAAGTGGTTTCCTGCACAAACACAAGTGCGAAAAGTGATTTTTCAACACTAACACAAGTGCGAAAAGTGGTTTTTCAACACTATCACAAGTGCAAAAAGTGTTTTTTCCACACTAATACAAGTGCAAAAGTGGTTTCCTGCACCAACACAAGTGCAAAAAGTGGTTTTTCAACACTAACACAAGTGCGAAAAGTGGTTTTTCAACACTATCACAAGTGCAAAAAGTGTTTTTTCCACACTAATACAAGTGGAAAAGTTGTTTCCTGCACCAATACAAGTGCGAAAAGTGGTTTTTCAACACTAACACAAGTGCGAAAAGTGTTTTTTCAACACTAACACAAGTGCGAAAAGTGTTTTTTCCACACTAATACAAGTGCAAAAGTGGTTTCCTGCACCAACACAAGTGCGAAAAGTGGTTTTTCAACACTAACACAAGTGCAAAAAGTGGTTTTTCAACACTAACACAAGTGCGAAAAGTGGTTTTTCAACAATAACGCACGTGCGAAAAGTGTTTTTTCCACACTAATACAAGTGCAAAAGTGGTTTCCTGCACCAACACAAGTGCGAAAAGTGGTTTTTCAACACTAACACAAGTGCGAAAACTGGTTTTTCAACACTAACACAAGTGCGAAAAGTGTTTTTTCCACACTAATACAAGTGCAAAAGTGGTTTCCTGCACCAACACAAGTGCGAAAAGTGGTTTTTCAACACTAACACAAGTGCAAAAAGTGGTTTTTCAACACTAACACAAGTGCGAAAAGTGGTTTTTCAACACTAACACAAGTGCGAAAAGTGGTTTTTCCACACTAATACAAGTGCAAAAGTGGTTTCCTGCACCAACACAAGTGCGAAAAGTGGTTTTTCAACACTAACACATGTGCGAAAAGTGGTTTTTCAACACTAACACAAGTGCGAAAAGTGGTTTTTCAACACTATCACAAGTGCGAAAAGTGGTTTTTTCACACTAATACAAGTGCGAAAAGTGGTTTTTCAACACTAAAACAAGTGCGAAAAGTGGTTTTTCCACACTAATACAAGTGCAAAAGTGGTTTCCTGCACAAACACAAGTGCGAAAAGTGATTTTTCAACACTAACACAAGTGCGAAAAGTGGTTTTTCAACACTATCACAAGTGCAAAGAGTGTTTTTTCCACACTAATACAAGTGCAAAAGTGGTTTCCTGCACCAACACAAGTGCGAAAAGTGGTTTTTCAACAATAACACAAGTGTGAAAAGTGGTTTTTCAACACTATGACAAGTGCAAAAAGTGTTTTTTCCACACTAATACAAGTGGAAAAGTTGTTTCCTGCACCAATACAAGTGCGAAAAGTGGTTTTTCAACACTAACACAAGTGCGAAAAGTGGTTTTTCAACACTAACACAAGTGCGAAAAGTGTTTTTTCCACACTAATACAAGTGGAAAAGTGGTTTCCTGCACCAACACAAGTGCGAAAAGTGGTTTTTCAACACTAACACAAGTGCGAAAAGTGGTTTTTCAATACTAACACAAGTGCGAAAAGTGGTTTTTCAACACTAACACACGTGCGAAAAGTGTTTTTTCCACACTAATACAAGTGCAAAAGTGGTTTCCTGCACCAACACAAGTGCGAAAAGTGGTTTTTCAACACTAACACAAGTGCGAAAAGTGGTTTTTCAACACTAACACAAGTGCGAAAAGTGGTTTTTCCACACTAATACAAGTGCAAAAGTGGTTTCCTGCACCAACACAAGTGCGAAAAGTGGTTTTTCAACACTAACACAAGTGCAAAAAGTGGTTTTTCAACACTATCACAAGTGCAAAAAGTGTTTTTTCCACACTAATACAAGTGCAAAAGTGGTTTCCTGCACTAACACAAGTGCAAAAAGTGGTTTTTCAACACTAACACAAGTGCGAAAAGTGGTTTTTCAACACTAACACAAGTGCGAAAAGTGTTTTTTCCACACTAATACAAATGCAAAACAGGTTTCCTGCACCAACACAAGTGCGAAAAGTGGTTTTTCAACACTATCACAAGTGCAAAAAGTGTTTTTTCCACGCTAATACAAGTGCAAAAGTGGTTTCCTGCACCAACACAAGTGCGAAAAGTGGTTTTTCAACATTAACACAAGTGCGAAAAGTGGTTTTTCAACACTAACACAAGTGCGAAAAGTGGTTTTTCAACACTATCACAAGTGCAAAAAGTGTTTTTTCCACACTAATACAAGTGCAAAAGTGGTTTGCTGCACAAACACAAGTGCGAAAAGTGGTTTTTCAACACTAACACCAGTGCGAAAAGTGGTTTTTCAACACTATCACAAGTGCAAAAAGTGTTTTTTCCACACTAATACAAGTGCAAAAGTGGTTTCCTGCACCAACACAAGTGCGAAAAGTGGTTTTTCAACACTAACACAAGTGCGAAAAGTGGTTTTTCAACACTATCACAAGTGCAAAAAGTGGTTTTTCAACACTAACACAAGTGCGAAAAGTGGTTTTTCCACACTAATACAAGTGCAAAAGTGGTTTCCTGCACCAACACAAGTGCGAAAAGTGGTTTTTCAACACTAACACAAGTGCGAAAAGTGGTTTTTCAACACTAACACAAGTGCGAAAAGTGGTTTTTCAACACTAACACAAGTGCGAAAAGTGGTTTTTCCACACTAATACAAGTGCAAAAGTGGTTTCCTGCACCAACACAAGTGCGAAAAGTGGTTTTTCAACACTAACACAAGTGCGAAAAGTGGTTTTTCAACACTATCACAAGTGCAAAAAGTGTTTTTTCCACACTAATACAAGTGCAAAAGTGGTTTGCTGCACAAACACAAGTGCGAAAAGTGGTTTTTCAACACTAGCACCAGTGCGAAAAGTGGTTTTTCAACACTATCACAAGTGCAAAAAGTGTTTTTTCCACACTAATACAAGTGCAAAAGTGGTTTCCTGCACCAACACAAGTGCGAAAAGTGGTTTTTCAACACTAACACAAGTGCGAAAAGTGGTTTTTCAACACTATCACAAGTGCAAAAAGTGGTTTTTCAACACTAACACAAGTGCGAAAAGTGGTTTTTCCACACTAATACAAGTGCAAAAGTGGTTTCCTGCACCAACACAAGTGCGAAAAGTGGTTTTTCAACACTAACACAAGTGCGAAAAGTGGTTTTTCAACACTAACACAAGTGCGAAAAGTGGTTTTTCAACACTAACACAAGTGCGAAAAGTGGTTTTTCCACACTAATACAAGTGCAAAAGTGGTTTCCTGCACCAACACAAGTGCGAAAAGTGGTTTTTCAACACTAACACAAGTGCGAAAAGTGGTTTTTCAACACTATCACAAGTGCAAAAAGTGTTTTTTCCACACTAATACAAGTGCAAAAGTGGCTTCCTGCACCAACACAAGTGCGAAAAGTGGTTTTTCAACACTAACACAAGTGCGAAAAGTGGTTTTTCAACACTAACACAAGTGCGAAAAGTGGTTTTTCCACACTAATACAAGTGCAAAAGTGGTTTCCTGCACCAACACAAGTGCGAAAAGTGGTTTTTCAACACTAACACAAGTGCAAAAAGTGGTTTTTCAACACTAACACAAGTGCGAAAATGGTTTTTCAACACTAACACAAGTGCGAAAAGTGGTTTTTCAACACTATCACAAGTGCAAAAAAGTGTTTTTTCCACACTAATACAAGTGCAAAGGTGGTTTCCTGCACCAACACAAGTGCGAAAAGTGGTTTTTCAACACTAACATAAGTGCGAAAAGTGGTTTTTCAACACTAACACAAGTGCGAAAAGTGGTTTTTCCACACTAATACAAGTGCGAAAAGTGGTTTTTCAACACTAAGACAAGTGCGAAAAGTGGTTTTTCCACACTAATACACGTGCAAAAGTGGTTTCCTGCACCAACACAAGTGCGAAAAGTGTCTTTTCAACACTAACACAAGTGCAAAAAGTGGTTTATCAACACTATCACAAGTGCAAAAAGTGTTTTTTCCACACTAATACAAGTGCAAAAGTGGTTTCCTGCACCAACACAAGTGCAAAAAGTGGTTTTTCAACACTAACACAAGTGCGAAAAGTGGTTTTTCAACACTAACACAAGTGTGAAAAGTGGTTTTTCAACACTAACACAAGTGCGAAAAGTGGTTTTTCAACACTATCACAATTGCAAAAAGTGTTTTTTCCACACTAATACAAGTGCAAAAGTGGTTTATTGCACCAACACAAGTGCGAAAAGTGGTTTTTCAACACTAACACCAGTGCGAAAAGTGGTTTTTCAACACTAACACAAGTGCGAAAAGTGGTTTTTCCAAACTAATACAAGTGCGAAAAGTGGTTTTTCAACACTATCACAAGTGCAAAAAGTGTTTTTTCCACACTAATACAAGTGCAAAAGTGGTTTCCTGCACCAACACAAGTCGAAAATTGTTTTTTCAACACTAACACAGGTGCGGAAAGTGGTTTTTCAACACTAACACAAGTGCGAAAAGTGGTTTTTCCACACTAATACAAGTGCAAAAAGTGGTTTTTCAACACTAACACAAGTGCGAAAGTGGTTTTTCCACACTAATACACGTGCAACAGTGGTTTCCTGCACCAACACAAGTGCGAAAAGTGTCTTTTCAACACTAACACAAGTGCAAAAAGTGGTTTATCAACACTATCACAAGTGCAAAAAGTGTTTTTTCCACACTAATACAAGTGCAAAAGTGGTTTCCTGCACCAACACAAGTGCGAAAAGTGGTTTTTCAACACTAACACAAGTGCGAAAAGTGGTTTTTCAACACTAACACAAGTGTGAAAAGTGGTTTTTCAACACTAACACAAGTGCGAAAAGTGGTTTTTCAACACTATCACAATTGCAAAAAGTGTTTTTTCCACACTAATACAAGTGCAAAAGTGGTTTATTGCACCAACACAAGTGCGAAAAGTGGTTTTTCAACACTAACACCAGTGCGAAAAGTGGTTTTTCAACACTAACACAAGTGCGAAAAGTGGTTTTTCCAAACTAATACAAGTGCGAAAAGTGGTTTTTCAACACTATCACAAGTGCAAAAAGTGTTTTTTCCACACTAATACAAGTGCGAAAAGTGGTTTTTCAACACTAACACAAGTGCGAAAAGTGGTTTTTCCACACTAATACACGTGCAAAAGTGGTTTCCTGCACCAACACAAGTGCGAAAAGTGTCTTTTCAACACTAACATAAGTGCGAAAAGTGGTTTTTCAACACTAACACAAGTGCGAAAAGTGGTTTTTCAACACTAACACAAGTGCGAAAAGTGGTTTTTCCACACTAATACAAGTGCAAAAGTGGTTTCCTGCACCAACACAAGTGCGAAAAGTGGTTTTTCAACACTAACACAAGTGCGAAAAGTGGTTTTTCAACACTATCACAAGTGCAAAAAGTGTTTTTTCCACACTAATACAAGTGCAAAAGTGGCTTCCTGCACCAACACAAGTGCGAAAAGTGGTTTTTCAACACTAACACAAGTGCGAAAAGTGGGTTTTCAACACTAACACAAGTGCGAAAAGTGGTTTTTCCACACTAATACAAGTGCAAAAGTGGTTTCCTGCACCAACACAAGTGCGAAAAGTGGTTTTTCAACACTAACACAAGTGCAAAAAGTGGTTTTTCAACACTAACACAAGTGCGAAAATGGTTTTTCAACACTAACACAAGTGCGAAAAGTGGTTTTTCAACACTATCACAAGTGCAAAAAGTATTTTTTCCACACTAATACAAGTGCAAAAGTGGTTTCCTGCACCAACACAAGTGCGAAAAGTGGTTTTTCAACACTAACACAAGTGCGAAAAGTGGTTTTTCAACACGAACAAAAGTGCGAAAAGTGGTTTTGCCACACTAATACAAGTGCGAAAAGTGGTTTTTCAACACTAACACAAGTGCGAAAAGTGGTTTTTCCACACTAATACAAGTGCAAAAGTGGTTTCCTGCACCAACACAAGTGCGAAAAGTGGTTTTTCAACACTAACACAAGTGCAAAAAGTGGTTTTTCCACACTAATACAAGTGCAAAAGTGGTTTCCTGCACCAACACAAGTGCGAAAAGTGGTTTTTCAACACTAACACAAGTGCGAAAAGTGGTTTTTCAACACTATCACAAGTGCAAAAAGTGTTTTTTCCACACTAATACAAGTGCAAAAGTGGTTTCCTGCACCAACACAAGTGCGAAAAGTGGTTTTTCAACACTAACACAAGTGCGAAAAGTGGTTTTTCAACACTAACACAAGTGCGAAAAGTGGTTTTTCCACACTAATACAAGTGCAAAAGTGATTTCCTGCACCAACACAAGTGCGAAATGTGGTTTTTCAACACTAGCACAAGTGTGAAAAGTGGTTTTTCAACACTATCACAAGTGCAAAAAGTGTTTTTTCCACACTAACACAAGTGCGAAAAGTGTCTTTTCAACACTAACACAAGTGCAAAAAGTGGTTTATCAACACTATCACAAGTGCAAAAAGTGTTTTTTCCACACTAATACAAGTGCAAAAGTGGTTTCCTGCACCAACACAAGTGCAAAAAGTGGTTTTTCAACACTAACACAAGTGCGAAAAGTGGTTTTTCAACACTAACACAAGTGTGAAAAGTGGTTTTTCAACACTAACACAAGTGCGAAAAGTGGTTTTTCAACACTATCACAATTGCAAAAAGTGTTTTTTCCACACTAATACAAGTGCAAAAGTGGTTTATTGCACCAACACAAGTGCGAAAAGTGGTTTTTCAACACTAACACCAGTGCGAAAAGTGGTTTTTCAACACTAACACAAGTGCGAAAAGTGGTTTTTCCAAACTAATACAAGTGCGAAAAGTGGTTTTTCAACACTATCACAAGTGCAAAAAGTGTTTTTTCCACACTAATACAAGTGCAAAAGTGGTTTCCTGCACCAACACAAGTCGAAAATTGTTTTTTCAACACTAACACAGGTGCGGAAAGTGGTTTTTCAACACTAACACAAGTGCGAAAAGTGGTTTTTCCACACTAATACAAGTGCAAAAAGTGGTTTTTCAACACTAACACAAGTGCGAAAGTGGTTTTTCCACACTAATACACGTGCAACAGTGGTTTCCTGCACCAACACAAGTGCGAAAAGTGTCTTTTCAACACTAACACAAGTGCAAAAAGTGGTTTATCAACACTATCACAAGTGCAAAAAGTGTTTTTTCCACACTAATACAAGTGCAAAAGTGGTTTCCTGCACCAACACAAGTGCGAAAAGTGGTTTTTCAACACTAACACAAGTGCGAAAAGTGGTTTTTCAACACTAACACAAGTGTGAAAAGTGGTTTTTCAACACTAACACAAGTGCGAAAAGTGGTTTTTCAACACTATCACAATTGCAAAAAGTGTTTTTTCCACACTAATACAAGTGCAAAAGTGGTTTATTGCACCAACACAAGTGCGAAAAGTGGTTTTTCAACACTAACACCAGTGCGAAAAGTGGTTTTTCAACACTAACACAAGTGCGAAAAGTGGTTTTTCCAAACTAATACAAGTGCGAAAAGTGGTTTTTCAACACTATCACAAGTGCAAAAAGTGTTTTTTCCACACTAATACAAGTGCGAAAAGTGGTTTTTCAACACTAACACAAGTGCGAAAAGTGGTTTTTCCACACTAATACACGTGCAAAAGTGGTTTCCTGCACCAACACAAGTGCGAAAAGTGTCTTTTCAACACTAACATAAGTGCGAAAAGTGGTTTTTCAACACTAACACAAGTGCGAAAAGTGGTTTTTCAACACTAACACAAGTGCGAAAAGTGGTTTTTCCACACTAATACAAGTGCAAAAGTGGTTTCCTGCACCAACACAAGTGCGAAAAGTGGTTTTTCAACACTAACACAAGTGCGAAAAGTGGTTTTTCAACACTATCACAAGTGCAAAAAGTGTTTTTTCCACACTAATACAAGTGCAAAAGTGGCTTCCTGCACCAACACAAGTGCGAAAAGTGGTTTTTCAACACTAACACAAGTGCGAAAAGTGGGTTTTCAACACTAACACAAGTGCGAAAAGTGGTTTTTCCACACTAATACAAGTGCAAAAGTGGTTTCCTGCACCAACACAAGTGCGAAAAGTGGTTTTTCAACACTAACACAAGTGCAAAAAGTGGTTTTTCAACACTAACACAAGTGCGAAAATGGTTTTTCAACACTAACACAAGTGCGAAAAGTGGTTTTTCAACACTATCACAAGTGCAAAAAGTATTTTTTCCACACTAATACAAGTGCAAAAGTGGTTTCCTGCACCAACACAAGTGCGAAAAGTGGTTTTTCAACACTAACACAAGTGCGAAAAGTGGTTTTTCAACACGAACAAAAGTGCGAAAAGTGGTTTTGCCACACTAATACAAGTGCGAAAAGTGGTTTTTCAACACTAACACAAGTGCGAAAAGTGGTTTTTCCACACTAATACAAGTGCAAAAGTGGTTTCCTGCACCAACACAAGTGCGAAAAGTGGTTTTTCAACACTAACACAAGTGCAAAAAGTGGTTTTTCCACACTAATACAAGTGCAAAAGTGGTTTCCTGCACCAACACAAGTGCGAAAAGTGGTTTTTCAACACTAACACAAGTGCGAAAAGTGGTTTTTCAACACTATCACAAGTGCAAAAAGTGTTTTTTCCACACTAATACAAGTGCAAAAGTGGTTTCCTGCACCAACACAAGTGCGAAAAGTGGTTTTTCAACACTAACACAAGTGCGAAAAGTGGTTTTTCAACACTAACACAAGTGCGAAAAGTGGTTTTTCCACACTAATACAAGTGCAAAAGTGATTTCCTGCACCAACACAAGTGCGAAATGTGGTTTTTCAACACTAGCACAAGTGTGAAAAGTGGTTTTTCAACACTATCACAAGTGCAAAAAGTGTTTTTTCCACACTAACACAAGTGCGAAAAGTGGTTTTTCAACACTAACACAAGTGCGAAAAGTGGTTTTTTCACACTAATACAAGTGCGAAAAGTGGTTTTTCAACACTAAAACAAGTGCGAAAAGTGGTTTTTCCACACTAATACAAGTGCAAAAGTGGTTTGCTGCACAAACACAAGTGCGAAAAGTGATTTTTCAACACTAACACAAGTGCGAAAAGTGGTTTTTCAACACTATCACAAGTGCAAAAAGTGTTTTTTCCACACTAATACAAGTGCAAAAGTGGTTTCCTGCACCAACAAAAGTGCGAAAAGTGGTTTTTCAACAATAACACAAGTGCAAAAGTGGTTTCCTGCACCAACAAAAGTGCGAAAAGTGGTTTTTCAACAATAACACAAGTGCGAAAAGTGGTTTTTCAACACTATCACAAGTGCGAAAAGTGGTTTTTCAACACTATCACAAGTGCAAAAAGTGTTTTTTCCACACTAATACAAGTGCAAAAGTGGTTTCCTGCACCAACAAAAGTGCGAAAAGTGGTTTTTCCACACTAATACAAGTGCAAAAGTGGTTTCCTGCACCAACAAAAGTGCGAAAAGTGGTTTTTCAACAATAACACAAGTGCGAAAAGTGGTTTTTCAACACTATCACAAGTGCGAAAAGTGGTTTTTCAACACTATCACAAGTGCAAAAAGTGTTTTTTCAACACTATCACAAGTGCAAAAAGTGTTTTTTCCACACTAATACAAGTGCAAAAGTGGTTTCCTGCACCAACAAAAGTGCGAAAAGTGGTTTTTCAACAATAACACAAGTGCGAAAAGTGGTTTTTCAACACTATCACAAGTGCAAAAAGTGTTTTTTCCACACTAATACAAGTGGAAAAGTTGTTTCCTGCACCAATACAAGTGCGAAAAGTGGTTTTTCAACACTAACACAAGTGCGAAAAGTGTTTTTTCCACACTAATACAAGTGCAAAAGTGGTTTCCTGCACCAATACAAGTGCGAAAAGTGGTTTTTCAACACTAACACAAGTGCGAAAAGTGGTTTTTCAACACTAACACAAGTGCGAAAAGTGTTTTTTCCACACTAATACAAGTGGAAAAGTGGTTTCCTGCACCAACACAAGTGCGAAAAGTGGTTTTTCAACACTAACACAAGTGCGAAAAGTGGTTTTTCAATACTAACACAAGTGCGAAAAGTGATTTTTCAACACTAACACACGTGCGAAAAGTGTTTTTTCCACACTAATACAAGTGCAAAAGTGGTTTCCTGCACCAACACAAGTGCGAAAAGTGGTTTTTCAACACTAACACAAGTGCGAAAAGTGGTTTTTCAACACTAACACAAGTGCGAAAAGTGGTTTTTTCCACACTAATACAAGTGCAAAAGTGGTTTCCTGCACCAACACAAGTGCGAAAAGTGGTTTTTCAACACTAACACAAGTGCGAAAAGTGGTTTTTCAACACTATCACAAGTGCAAAAAGTGTTTTTTCCACACTAATACAAGTGCAAAAGTGGTTTCCTGCACTAACACAAGTGCGAAAAGTGGTTTTTCAACACTAACACAAGTGCGAAAAGTGGTTTTTCAACACTAACACAAGTGCGAAAAGTGTTTTTTCCACACTAATACAAATGCAAAACAGGTTTCCTGCACCAACACAAGTGCGAAAAGTGGTTTTTCAACACTATCACAAGTGCAAAAAGTGTTTTTTCCACACTAATACAAGTGCAAAAGTGGTTTCCTGCACCAACACAAGTGCGAAAAGTGGTTTTTCAACATTAACACAAGTGCGAAAAGTGGTTTTTCAACACTAACACAAGTGTGAAAAGTGGTTTTTCAACACTATCACAAGTGCAAAAAGTGTTTTTTCCACACTAATACAAGTGCAAAAGTGGTTTGCTGCACCAACACAAGTGCGAAAAGTGGTTTTTCAACACTAACACCAGTGCGAAAAGTGGTTTTTCAACACTATCACAAGTGCAAAAAGTGTTTTTTCCACACTAATACAAGTGCAAAAGTGGTTTCCTGCACCAACACAAGTGCGAAAAGTGGGTTTTCAACACTAACAAAAGTGCGAAAAGTGGTTTTGCCACACTAACACAAGTGCGAAAAGTGTTTTTTCCACACTAATACAAGTGCAAAAGTGGTTTCCTGCACCAACACAAGTGCGAAAAGTGATTTTTCAACACTAACACAAGTGCGAAAAGTGGTTTTTCAACACTAACACAAGTGCGAAAAGTGGTGTTTCAACACTAACACAAGTGCGAAAAGTGGTTTTTCCACACTAATACAAGTGCAAAAGTGGTTTCCTGCACCAACACAAGTGCGAAAAGTGGTTTTTCAACACTAACACAAGTGCGAAAAGTGGTTTTTCAACACTATCACAAGTGCAAAAAGTGTATTTTCCACACTAATACAAGTGCAAAAGTGGTTTCCTGCACCAACACAAGTGCGAAAAGTGGTTTTTCAACACTAACACAAGTGCAAAAAGTGGTTTTTCAACACTATCACAAGTGCAAAAAGTGTTTTTTCCACACTAATACAAGTGGAAAAGTTGTTTCCTGCACCAATACAAGTGCGAAAAGTGGTTTTTCAACACTATCACAAGTGCAAAAAGTGTTTTTTCCACACTAATACAAGTGCAAAAGTGGTTTCCTGCACCAACACAAGTGCGAAAAGTGGTTTTTCAACAATAACACAAGTGCGAAAAGTGGTTTTTCAACACTATCACAAGTGCAAAAAGTGTTTTTTCCACACTAATACAAGTGGAAAAGTTGTTTCCTGCACCAATACAAGTGCGAAAAGTGGTTTTTCAACACTAACACAAGTGCGAAAAGTGGTTTTTCAACACTAACACAAGTGCGGAAAGTGTTTTTTCCACACTAATACAAGTGCAAAAGTGGTTTCCTGCACCAATACAAGTGCGAAAAGTGGTTTTTCAACACTAACACAAGTGCGAAAAGTGGTTTTTCAACACTAACACAAGTGCGAAAAGTGTTTTTTCCACACTAATACAAGTGGAAAAGTGGTTTCCTGCACCAACACAAGTGCGAAAAGTGGTTTTTCAACACTAACACAAGTGTGAAAAGTGGTTTTTCAATACTAACACAAGTGCGAAAAGTGGTTTTTCAACACTAACACACGTGCGAAAAGTGTTTTTTCCACACTAATACAAGTGCAGAAGTGGTTTCCTGCACCAACACAAGTGCGAAAAGTGGTTTTTCAACACTAACACAAGTGCGAAAAGTGGTTTTTCAACACTAACACAAGTGTGAAAAGTGGTTTTTCCACACTAATACAAGTGCAAAAGTGGTTTCCTGCACCAACACAAGTGCGAAAAGTGGTTTTTCAACACTAACACAAGTGCGAAAAGTGGTTTTTCAACACTATCACAAGTGCAAAAAGTGTTTTTTCCACACTAATACAAGTGCGAAAAGTGGTTTTTCAACATTAACACAAGTGCGAAAAGTGGTTTTTCAACACTAACACAAGTGCGAAAAGTGGTTTTTCAACACTATCACAAGTGCAAAAAATGTTTTTTCCACGCTAATACAAGTGCAAAAGTGGTTTCCTGCACCAACACAAGTGCGAAAAGTGGTTTTTCAACATTAACACAAGTGCGAAAAGTGGTTTTTCAACACTAACACAAGTGCGAAAAGTGGTTTTTCAACACTATCACAAGTGCAAAAAGTGTTTTTTCCACACTAATACAAGTGCAAAAGTGGTTTGCTGCACCAACACAAGTGCGAAAAGTGGTTTTTCAACACTAACACCAGTGCGAAAAGTGGTTTTTCAACACTATCACAAGTGCAAAAAGTGTTTTTTCCACACTAATACAAGTGCAAAAGTGGTTTCCTGCACCAACACAAGTGCGAAAAGTGGTTTTTCAACACTAACACAAGTGCGAAAAGTGGTTTTTCAACACGAACAAAAGTGCGAAAAGTGGTTTTGCCACACTAACACAAGTGCGAAAAGTGTTTTTTCCACACTAATACAAGTGCAAAAGTGGTTTACTGCACCAACACAAGTGCGAAAAGTGGTTTTTCAACACTAACACAAGTGCGAAAAGTGGTTTTTCAACACTAACACAAGTGCGAAAAGTGGTTTTTCAACACTAACACAAGTGCGAAAAGTGGTTTTTCCACACTAATACAAGTGCAAAAGTGGTTTACTGCACCAACACAAGTGCGAAAAGTGGTTTTTCAACACTAACACAAGTGCGAAAAGTGGTTTTTCAACACTATCACAAGTGCAAAAAGTGTTTTTTCCACACTAATACAATTGCAAAAGTGGCTTCCTGCACCAACACAAGTGCGAAAAGTGGTTTTTCAACACTAACACAAGTGTGAAAAGTGGTTTTTCAACACTAACACAAGTGCGAAAAGTGGTTTTTCCACACTAATACAAGTGCAAAAGTGGTTTCCTGCACCAACACAAGTGCGAAAAGTGGTTTTTCAACACTAACACAAGTGCAAAAAGCGGTTTTTCAACACTAACACAAGTGCGAAAATGGTTTTTCAACACTAACACAAGTGCGAAAAGTGGTTTTTCAACACTATCACAAGTGCAAAAAAGTGTTTTTTCCACACTAATACAAGTGCAAAGGTGGTTTCCTGCACCAACATAAGTGCGAAAAGTGGTTTTTCAACACTAACACAAGTGCGAAAAGTGGTTTTTCCACACTAATACAAGTGGGAAAAGTGGTTTTTCAACACTAACACAAGTGCGAAAAGTGGTTTTTCCACACTAATACACGTGCAAAAGTGGTTTCCTGCACCAACACAAGTGCGAAAAGTGTCTTTTCAACACTAACACAAGTGCAAAAAGTGGTTTATCAACACTATCACAAGTGCAAAAAGTGTTTTTTCCACACTAATACAAGTGCAAAAGTGGTTTCCTGCACCAACACAAGTGCGAAAAGTGGTTTTTCCACACTTACACAAGTGCAAAAAGTGGTTTTTCAACGCTAACACAAGTGCGAAAATGGTTTTTCAACACTAACACAAGTGCGAAAATGGTTTTTCAACACTAACACAAGTGCGAAAAGTGGTTTTTCAACACTATCACAAGTGCAAAAAAGTGTTTTTTCCACACTAATACAAGTGCAAAGGTGGTTTCCTGCACCAACATAAGTGCGAAAAGTGGTTTTTCAACACTAACACAAGTGCGAAAAGTGGTTTTTCCACACTAATACAAGTGCGAAAAGTGGTTTTTCAACACTAACACAAGTGCGAAAAGTGGTTTTTCCACACTAATACACGTGCAAAAGTGGTTTCCTGCACCAACACAAGTGCGAAAAGTGTCTTTTCAACACTAACACAAGTGCAAAAAGTGGTTTATCAACACTATCACAAGTGCAAAAAGTGTTTTTTCCACACTAATACAAGTGCAAAAGTGGTTTCCTGCACCAACACAAGTGCAAAAAGTGGTTTTTCAACACTAACACAAGTGCGAAAAGTGGTTTTTCAACACTAACACAAGTGTGAAAAGTGGTTTTTCAACACTAACACAAGTGCGAAAAGTGGTTTTTCAACACTATCACAATTGCAAAAAGTGTTTTTTCCACACTAATACAAGTGCAAAAGTGGTTTATTGCACCAACACAAGTGCGAAAAGTGGTTTTTCAACACTAACACCAGTGCGAAAAGTGGTTTTTCAACACTAACACAAGTGCGAAAAGTGGTTTTTCCAAACTAATACAAGTGCGAAAAGTGGTTTTTCAACACTATCACAAGTGCAAAAAGTGTTTTTTCCACACTAATACAAGTGCAAAAGTGGTTTCCTGCACCAACACAAGTCGAAAATTGTTTTTTCAACACTAACACAGGTGCGAAAAGTGGTTTTTCAACACTAACACAAGTGCGAAAAGTGGTTTTTTCACACTAATACAAGTGCGAAAAGTGGTTTTTCAACACTAAAACAAGTGCGAAAAGTGGTTTTTCCACACAAATACAAGTGCAAAAGTGGTTTCCTGCACAAACACAAGTGCGAAAAGTGATTTTTCAACACTAACACAAGTGCGAAAAGTGGTTTTTCAACACTATCACAAGTGCAAAAAGTGTTTTTTCCACACTAATACAAGTGCAAAAGTGGTTTCCTGCACCAACACAAGTGCAAAAAGTGGTTTTTCAACACTAACACAAGTGCGAAAAGTGGTTTTTCAACACTATCACAAGTGCAAAAAGTGTTTTTTCCACACTAATACAAGTGGAAAAGTTGTTTCCTGCACCAATACAAGTGCGAAAAGTGGTTTTTCAACACTAACACAAGTGCGAAAAGTGGTTTTTCAACACTAACACAAGTGCGAAAAGTGTTTTTTCCACACTATTACAAGTGCAAAAGTGGTTTCCTGCACCAACACAAGTGCGAAAAGTGGTTTTTCAACACTAACACAAGTGCAAAAAGTGGTTTTTCAACACTAACACAAGTGCGAAAAGTGGTTTTTCAACACTAACGCACGTGCGAAAAGTGTTTTTTTCCACACTAATACAAGTGCAAAAGTGGTTTCCTGCACCAACACAAGTGCGAAAAGTGGTTTTTCAACACTAACACAAGTGCGAAAACTGGTTTTTCAACACTAACACAAGTGCGAAAAGTGTTTTTTCCACACTAATACAAGTGCAAAAGTGGTTTCCTGCACCAACACAAGTGCGAAAAGTGGTTTTTCAACACTAACACAAGTGCAAAAAGTGGTTTTTCAACACTAACACAAGTGCGAAAAGTGGTTTTTCAACACTAACACAAGTGCGAAAAGTGGTTTTTCCACACTAATACAAGTGCAAAAGTGGTTTCCTGCACCAACACAAGTGCGAAAAGTGGTTTTTCAACACTAACACAAGTGCGAAAAGTGGTTTTTCAACACTAACACAAGTGCGAAAAGTGGTTTTTCAACACTATCACAAGTGCGAAAAGTGGTTTTTTCACACTAATACAAGTGCGAAAAGTGGTTTTTCAACACTAAAACAAGTGCGAAAAGTGGTTTTTCCACACTAATACAAGTGCAAAAGTGGTTTCCTGCACAAACACAAGTGCGAAAAGTGATTTTTCAACACTAACACAAGTGCGAAAAGTGGTTTTTCCACACTAATACAAGTGCAAAAGTGGTTTCCTGCACCAACACAAGTGCGAAAAGTGGTTTTTCAACACTAACACAAGTGCAAAAAGTGGTTTTTCAACACTATCACAAGTGCAAAAAGTGTTTTTTTCACACTAATACAAGTGCAAAAGTGGTTTCCTGCACTAACACAAGTGCGAAAAGTGGTTTTTCCACACTAATACAAGTGCAAAAGTGGTTTCCTGCACCAACACAAGTGCGAAAAGTGGTTTTTCAACACTAACACAAGTGCAAAAAGTGGTTTTTCAACACTATCACAAGTGCAAAAAGTGTTTTTTCCACACTAATACAAGTGCAAAAGTGGTTTCCTGCACTAACATAAGTGCGAAAAGTGGTTTTTCAACACTAACACAAGTGCGAAAAGTGGTTTTTCAACACTAACACAAGTGCGAAAAGTGTTTTTTCCACACTAATACAAATGCAAAACAGGTTTCCTGCACCAACACAAGTGCGAAAAGTGGTTTTTCAACACTATCACAAGTGCAAAAAGTGTTTTTTCCACGCTAATACAAGTGCAAAAGTGGTTTCCTGCACCAACAC